>NC_069502.1:918605519-918670450 GCF_027579735.1 Bombina bombina
GAAGACATTATTATTGTTATACAAGCCACCGCTGACTCTCTGTGAAGGTGTGGTGTTTGAATACTAGTGCATGGGACCTCACAGGATATGTGTGTATGTCACAGAAAAACAGTAATGGTTTTCACTATAAGTATATTTGCTAATTGAAGTTTATTGCAAAAATGCTTCTATTTCACAATGAAATGCACCCGTGCACAAAGGACCCAATCTGAAGTGTAAAGTAAGTGCAAAGCTTAAATGTTATAATACTGAATGGACCCAATCTGTAATATTATTATTATTGGTTATTTGTAGAGCGCCAACAGATTCCGCAGCACTATAAACAAAGGGGGAGTACAACAAAACAATTATAGTGATCAAATGGGTAGAGGGCCGTGCCAAAATTTGTAGTCAGCTCTTAAGAAGGTGATATACAAACAGCTGGACTCTTAGGCTTACATGTTAAGGGGGTTCAGGGGATAGCAATGAAGGAGTGGAACTGGTATAAAGTAAGGTTAGCGTATGTTGTATGCATCCCTGAACAGTAGAGTCTTTAGGGAGCGCTTGAAGCTTTCAAAACTAGGGGAGAGTCTTGTGGACGGAGGCAGAGAGTTCCACAAGATGGGAGCCACTCTGGAGAAGTCCTGTAAACGGGAGTGCGATGAGGTAACCAGAGAGGAGGAGAGTAGGAGGTCATGAGCAGAGTGAAGGGGACGGGAGGGAGAGTATCTGGAGACAAGGTCTTAGATATAGGGGGGAGCAGTGCAGTTGAGGGCTTTGTATGTCAGAGTGATAATTTTGTGTTTGATCCTTGAGGCATGAGGAAGCCAGTGAAGGGATTGGCAAAGAGGTGCAGCAGATGAAGAGCGACGTGTAAGGAAGATGAGCCTGGCATAGGCATTCATTATGTATTGTAAAGGAGCTAGGAGGCAGGTGGGGAGACCAGAGAGGACAGAGTTGCAGTAATCGAGGTGGGAAAGAATGAAAGAGTGGATTAAAAACTTAGTTGTGTCTTGTGTAAGGAAGTGTCTAATTTTAGAGATGTTTTTAAGGTGGAAGCGGCAGGCTTTAGCCAAGGACTGAATGTGAGGAGTGAAAGAAAGATCTGAGTCAAATGTGACCCTGAGACATCAGGCATGCGGGGTAGGGGTAATGATGGAGTTGTCGACAGTTATAGAGAGATTGGGGGTGGAGATTTTGGAAGAAGGGGGGAAAATGAGGAGCTCAGTTCTGGAGAGATTTAGCTTGAGGTAGTGAGAGGACATCCAGGAAGAGAAGTAAGAAAGACAGTTAGTGACACGGGTTAGCAAGGAAGGAGATAGGTCTGGTGCACAGAAGTAGATTTGGGTGTCATCGGCATACAAATGATATTGGAAACCGTGGGACTTTATTAGGGAACCTAGTGATGATGTGTAGATTGAGAAGAGAAGGGGACTGAGGACAGAGCCTTGCGGTACTCCGACAGAAAGTGGTGATGGGGCAGAGGAGGCCCCAGAGAAGGCTACACTAAAGGTATGGTTTGACAGGTAGGAAGAGAACCACAAAAGGGCTGTGTCACAGATGCTGAAGGATTGGAGGGGTTGGAGCAAAAGAGGGTGGTCAACAGTGTCAAAGGCTGCGGACAGATCAAGATGGATAAGCAGAGAGAAGTGGACTTTTGATTTTGCTGTAAGTAGGTCGTTGGTAACCTTAACAATAGCTGTCTCTGTGGAGTGATGGGGACGAAATCCAGATTGCAGTTGGTCAAGAAGGGAGTTTAACGTAAGGAAATGGGATAGGCGTGCATATACTAGTTTTTCAAGAAGCTTTGAGGCAAGAGGGAAATAGAGCGGTCGTTGGATGGGGAGTTAGGATCAAGGGAAGGTTTTTTGAGGATAGGTGTGACCAGTGCATGTTTCAGCGATGAGGGAAATATACTGGTGCTGAGGGATAGGTTGAAAATGTGTGTTAGTATAGGGGTAAGGGTAGCAGAGAGGGAGGGAAGCAGCTGTGAAGGGATAGGGTCAAGGGGACAGGTAGTGAGGTGAGAGTGCAGTATAAGTGCCAAAACCTCTTCCTCAGTAACAGGGGAGAATGAGCTAAGTTTAAGGTTATGTGGGTTGTTGTTGATTGAGAGCATTTGAGGGGGGAGAGAATGTATTTATGTTGAGAGCTGATTTCATTTCTGAAGGAGTCGATTTTGTTATTGAAGTGGCTGGCAAAGTCTTGAGCTGACAGAGAAGTTGTATTAGGAGGTGGGGAAGGGCGGAAATTGGGTTTGAAAAAAGATTAGAGATAATAGTAGAGAAGTAGTGTTGCTTATGGAGATTAAGGGCAGAATAGTAGGAGTTCAAGATGAATTTGTAATGAAGAAAATCAGCTGAACTCTGAGATTTTCTCCAGTGTCGCTCAGCAGTATGGGAACATCTGCGTAGGTACCATGTCAGAGGAGTATGCCGAGGATGAGTGTGTGATTTCCGAGCTATGGTAAGAGGGGCGAGATTGTCAAGGACGGATATAAGGGTGGAATTATAGAGGCAGATAGATTGTTCAAGGCAGGAAAAGGAGGAGAAGGATGAGAGGAGAGGTTTGAGGGAATTAGCAAGCTGTTGCTGATATAATGACATAATGCTTCTGTGAAGTTTGGTGTGAGGAGTAGAAGGAGGGAGAGTTGTAGGGAGGGATGATATGTTGCAAGTAAGGAGATTGTGGTCAGAAAGAGGAAAGGGGGAGTTTGTGAAGTTTGAGAGAGTGCATCGATAGTTAAAGATCAGGTCAGGAGAGTGACCGTCTTTGTGAGTGGGAGAATCAGTCCATTGTGACAGACCGAAAGAGGAAGTGAGTTGCAGAAGTTGTTTTGCAGATGAGGCAGTGGGATTGTCAAGAGGGATGTTGAAGTCACCAAGAATGAGGGCAGGGGTGTCTGAGGAAAGGAAATAAGGTAGCCAGGCAGCTACGTGATCTAGAAATTGAGTTGAGGAGCCAGGGGGTCGGTATATGACTGCAACACGTACAGAGAGAGGGGAGAATAAGCGAATCATGTGGGTTTCGAATGAGGGAAATGTGAGAGAAGAGATGGGATGTATTTGTTGAAAGGTGCAATGAAAGGAAAGTAAAATACTTACACCACCTCCTTGTCTATTACCAGACTTAGGAGTGTGGCTGAAGTGGAGATCCCCATGTGACAGAGCAGCAGTGGATGCTGTGTCTAGGGGATAGAGCCAGGTAGTAACTAAATATGCCTGTCTAGAATTTTGTGAGAGACATCACAGTACTGGAGGGCTCCGCCCTTTTTTATTTTTTAGCAGGGCTTGTATTCTAAACCTCACCACTTTGGCAAGATATTGTAGGAAGTCTCGTTAGTACTGCGAGGCCCTTAAACAAAAAAAATAGAAACACAAATTTTAATTTGAAACACACTCATATTGCTATGTAGTGTTCTTTATGTGAAACAGAGACTTCTACATTACAATACAAAGTCTACATTTTTTTTGCATGATTTCTCTCCATGTGGGCGAGGTTTTAGTATCAGCCCCAAGCAGAAGACAACATGATGAGATACCTTTGAAGCTAATCACAGCCCCCTGTTCTTACCGGGTAATATGAGGTAGCCAAATGGCCCGGCATCACCTGGAGAATCCAGGTATGCAAATGCCATAACCACACATGGGTGTAGTAACATCATCACGATCTGGAAGTGCTGGGCTGCTGGAAGAAGGTTAAGAGTGCTGGATTGGGAGACATTATTTAAACCCCTCAATGTCAGTTCCATTAAGCCATAAAAAACCCCAAGGACCACTTTTTGAAAAGTCAATTAGTTCCTCCTGTCTTCATGTCCTTAATTTGCAAGGAATCACCTAACTGGATCTTAGAGATTTTCAGAGATTGAAATTGAGTCTTTCACCTCAATTCCTGTGCAAACATCCCCTACTCCCATTTTATTTCCCCAAAAAACTCTATTCCTCTACTATATCAAAAACAGGATATAGAAATTGTGTTGGAGCAACAGCCTTGATTGATAAGCAACATGTTCTGTGTCAACAAAAGGAATGGTCAATTAAGACCATTTGTTAATATACATCT
The DNA here is from genome assembly GCF_027579735.1 of Bombina bombina. Lineage (NCBI taxonomy): Eukaryota > Metazoa > Chordata > Amphibia > Anura > Bombinatoridae > Bombina > Bombina bombina. The sequence goes on from NC_069502.1 coordinate 918,609,561, forward strand.
AATTTTTTTCATCAACTTACAAGCATTTTAAGATGTAAGGAATACATCTTCTTCAGTATTCTCGTATGAATAGTGATTGGTTCAGTTAGATCTAAAAGATGCCTACCTCATGTTCCAATACAATCAGCCCATCAGAATCTGGCAATTCTACCTTTCTGTCTTTGTTCAGCTTCATGGGCCTTGAAACCAGTGCTTGCCTATTTAAGAGCTAGTGTGATCTGTCAGTTAGCATTATCTTAAGCTAATATTTCTTAAGTGAGGCATTAAGAATTTAGCAAATAATTATACAAGAATTTAAGTAATGATCAAAGACACAAGGCAAGTTCTGCTGTAATACTTTGTTTGGTGTTTTTCACTGATTCTCCATATCTTCATGTTCCTTTTTTCTAACTCTTGTCTATGCAGCAAACTATATTTTTAATTTACCTTTTCCCTCTTACCACCTGCATTATTCATTGGTCCATCTCTCCCACCTTCATCTCACGTTTGCTGTCATGAACTCAACACATTCCTAAAATCTCTCCCTCCTTCCTGCTCCACATCCCAGACGCAATCTCAATACTGCAAATCTGTTTCATCTTATGTCACTCTCCCTATAGCTCATACTAGCTGCTGGTTCCCCACAACTTCCTAATCTCGCCCAACCATGTATGCCTTTCCATAGACCTAGAAATCAGAACTTTGGAAACCTTACTCAAGTTTATTTTGTATCTAAAGCCAACATCCCCTTCACTTGTGCACCCTTGATTCCAACAAGCTCACGTCCATCCCCGACCTCTTCATCGCCCATTACCTCAACCTGGCTATCACAGAAACCTGTCTCTCTCCTTTAGACACAGCCTCACCTGTTGCATTGTCACATTGAGGTCTCCACTTCTGCCACACCCCTAGATCTGGAAACTGCACCTTTCAACAAATACAACCAATCTCTTACCTCACATTTTCTTCCTTCGAAACCCACATTAGCTTATTCTCTCCCCTCTCTCTACATGTTTTGGTTATATATTGCACCCCTAGCCACCCAGCTCAATTTCTTGCAGCTTAGCTACCTTATTTTTTATCCTCAGTCATCTCCTGCCTCATTTTTAGGGAGTTCAACCTCCCTTTTGACAATCTTACTGCACCAGGAGCAACAAAACATCTCCAGCTCGTTTCCTCTTATGTTCTGTCACAGTGAACCTACTCTCCCACTCAGAAATATGGACACTCCCTTGATCTGATTTTCAGCTATCAATGCCTGTTCTCAAACTTCACAAATTCCCCTTTTCCTCTTTCTGACCATCATCTGCTCACTTGCAACATCACATCATCACTTGCTACTACTCTCCCTCTTTCTACTCCTCACACCAAACTCCACAAAAGCATTGTCACTAGGTCAGCAACATCTTTCAAACTATCTCAAACCTCTGCTCTCTTCCATCTCCTGCTTTTCTTGCCACTGTATTTGTCACCTTCAACAACAAAACTGATTCCATCAGAAACTAAATCATCTCTCAACATATTTACCATTCTCCAACCCCCTCAACCGTTTGCAAGAATCCAAAACCCACAAAGCGACAAATTCAGCTCCTTTGCCTCTGTTACTGAGGAAGATTCCCCTCAATCCCTACTAGTCCCCTTGATCCCATCCCCTCACAACTACTGCCCTTTCTCTCTTCTACTCTTACTCCAATTCTCGCACATTTTCAATCTCTCTTTCAGTACTGGTATATTTCCCAAAATCCCTCAAATAAGCAATAGTCACACCTATACTCATAACAACCTCTCAATCCAACATCCCCATCCAACTACCACCCTATTTCCCTACTCTCTCTTGCCTCAAAACTTCTGGAAAGGCTTATATATACATGTTTATCAAATTTCCTCACATTTAACTCCCTCCTCGATCCATTGAAATATGTATTTTGCCAAAACACTCCACAGAAGCATCAATCATTAAGGTTACTAATGATCTAATTATATCAAAATCGAAAGGCCACTCTTATAAGCATTCTTGTTCTGTCTGCAGCCTTTGTTATTGTTGACCACCCTCTATTGCTCCAAACCCTCCAATACTTCGGCAACTGTGAGACAGCCCTCTCTTGGTTCTCCTCCTTCCTTTCTAACCCTACCTTTAGTGTAGCTTTCTTTGGCACATCATCTGCCCCACTTTCTGTTGGGGTACCACAAGGCTCTGTTCTTGATCGCTTTCTATTCTCAATTTATACATCCTTAATAAAGTTCCACGTGTTTCAATATAATTTGTATGCTGATGATACCTAAATCTATCTCTCTGCACCAGACCTATCCCTTTCTTTGCTAACTTGTGTCACTAACTGTCTTTCTAATATTTCATCCTAGATGTCTTCTCACTAACTTAAACTAAATCTCTCCAAACTGAGCTCCTTATTTTCTCCCTTCTTCCAAACTGCTATTGTGATGACCAGGGTTGTTGGGATCAAGGGGACTGGTAGGGATTGAAGGGAATCTTCCTCAGTAACAGGGGCAAAACCCTGTGCCAGTCACTTGTTTGGCACAGAAAGGGCTATTAGACCCTTTCCACTTTCACTAATCTGTCACAGTCCAGCCACTCCAGGCAAGCCTGTGACTTAGTTCAGTGGGTGCAAGGGTTAACAACAATCTCTAGTCTGTGCTAGACTTAGAAAAATACCCAAATTCCCCTTTTACTGCTACCCAAACTAAACTAAAACTATCTCTAAGCTGCTGCCACCACTTAGGATTTATTTATGGGAAATCTTAAGAAAAAACCTAGACTTACAGATTAACTCCCAGAATACAATTTAGCAAAAAATAACCTAAAATCACAGTACTAATACTACCGGTTTCTTTCAGTAACATGGTTCAAATATTAGACATAGGCAAAAAACTTAATAATTGAATGATTTATTATGCGAAAAATTAGCATAATGCATTATTAATGAAAAGATGTTAGCAAATAGAATTATACACAAGCAAACAGTTTTAAAATAAAAGGAGAATTAACAGAAAAACGTATACTTTCCTAGCTTAGGTATTTGCGCTAGGTAGATGGAAGGAAAAGATGGTCACTCACTCTGTAGCATACAGTCTCCCGTGAAGAATGAACAACTTGAATTGTAAAACACAAAATCTTTATACTTGTTCCCATGATATCAAGTTGCGTGACCCAACCTTCTTGCAGAGGGGCTAGGGAAAGATCCACCCCTCTCTTTTACGACGGGTCATAAAGTTTTGAGTCTTTGCCTGAAATTATAGAACACCTCACAACTTCTGATAGGCATATTCAGCGCATACACCTATGTAAGCAATTTCCCAGTGATATGACATGGTTGTCATATTTCCCTCATCTAGTGTCATAACATGTTTAAAAGCATGTCTCCAATTGTACTACTGTCCTCTTATTGACCTTATCTGCTCTGGGGAGAGTGCACTGCTTATTGTCACTTGGGCTGATTTTTTTTTTACTTTTTCTTGTTGCATCAATGCATACACAATAACATTTGGTGAAGGAGAGAAGAACACAGAGGCGCCCAATGGCCTTATACCATATACAAAGAGTGAATAAAAAATAGATACTCACAAACGGACAGCACCTGAGGGTGCAAACAAGCAGACTGGAACTTCACAGTTGCCCAGCTAACTGGATATCAGCAGCCAGCTATTCAAAGGGTAATCCCCACTTGTAGATTCCACGAGTCGCTTTTATTAAAGTATATTTTTTATCTATAAACCTGCTGCTGCTTTTTTTGTGTGTATTTACCATCCCTGAACTCTTTGGGAGTTTTTTTGTGACCTGTTGAACCTTTGTAATCAGTCAGCTGGGCGACTGAGAAGCTCCAGGCTGCTTATATTGCACCTGGAGGTGCTTTGGAACATGAAAGTGTGTTTATTTCCATAATACACACATCCATGTACCAAACTGTGCTGGGCTATGTTGGCTCTGTCTCCCTTTATATAGGAATACCTTGGAATCTACAAGTGGGGATTTCCCTTTGAATATCTGGCTGCTCATATCCAGTTAGCTGGGCAACTGTAAGGTTCCAGTCTGCTTGTTTGCACCCTCAGGTGCTGTCCGTTTGTTAGTATCTATTCTGCTTACCTGTATTTACTCTGTGTATATGGTATTAGGCCATTGGGTGCCTCTGTGTTCTTCTCTCCTAGACCATTTGAATTATCAGGATCCTGACCCTCCTATGAAAGAGAGCTGACCATTTCGTTTTTTGGAGCCTTTTCCTCCTTCTGGACTTTGTTTTTCTGGACTATTATTTGCATGTTTATTATTGTTTTTAATTATTATTCTTGATCTGTTGCTGTTTTTTAGGATATTATATATCTGTTAAGAGCGTCTCTTGAAGATTGGTTTGTCTAGTACACATTACATCTTTTTTCTAACATTTGGTGAAGTAGAACTTAGAAACTATTTATTAGGGGTGCTGGCTGGTCAAAGAAAAACTTATTAACACAGCAACACAGCTCTTCTTTTAAAAAAAAAAATGTTTTTAGCACACAGGCTAAAGAAAATTAACCCCTTAGCGTCTAAATCATGAGGTATTCATGACAGCTATCCTCCAGCTTTCTTTAACAACATTACTCTAACTCAGTGGCGTATTTAGGTTTTGTGCTGCCCTAGGCACGCAAAATTCTGCTGCCTCCTCCACCCCCTAGGATTTAGGCTGTTTTTTTGGTCAGGGTTTTTTTATTGGAAATTTTAAATATATATTAATTTATTTTATTTTTATCAGATTTACTTTGTTCTGTTGGTATCTTTTGTTGACAAGCACATGTACATATGCTCAGCAGCAGCAACGCACTTCTGGGAGATAGCTGGTGATTGGTGGCTACACATATATGCCTCTTGTCATTGGTTCACCAAATGTGTTCAGCTAGCCCCCAGTAGTGCCTTACTGCTTGAGACCCTTTGCAGGGGTTAAACACATAGTTACATGTATTCAACAGTGCAATAATAAAATGCTCTAACATAATAGAGCAGTTTCTTTTTGCACTATTGTGTCCTTATAAAAAAAAATGTGCTTCGCAGGAGCTGCTGAGTAACAGTATGCAATAATAAAGCAATTACTATACATAATGTTAGCTACTGTATGTAAACAAATATTATTACTGCACCCTTAATACCCTAAAGTATTTCTCAATTTCTTCTTTCAGAGCAGTTCACAATTTTTGTTCAATTTTAGCAGTAAAAAGCTCCATGAAAAAAACCAAACTGTTTGAGGATAAAATTACATACACATTAACCCCCCAACTTTATATATTTCAGAATCAAAAGTTCATGATATTAGGGCACTGAAACACAAACCATCAGATTACTAATAAAAGTTATTCTGTTCTTTTTAGCCTCTGCCTGCACAGGGAATAATTACTTTGAGTTTCTGACTAACAACCTCAATCTCCCACTGCACTCAACTGGTTAACAGTTTTAGATGTGTAGTGTTAACCAGACCATGACCCAGGGGGAGGTGCAGGGGAGACATTTACAAATTGAATAGCTTGAAACTTGCCACCCTCTCAGCTGGTATGCAGGTACTGGCTCTGAATACACACTGTTCTAGCTGGTGTGTGGAGAGAGACTGTTATCTGCGGGGGTGGGGTACAATCAGTCATCATCAAATTCCACTCACAGATCCTACCTTGTGCCGCCTGTAATGCTTCTGGGCTCTATCTCAGCTCCCGCCTCCCTCCCTCCTTTCTGTTCTGTCATAGACTGTGCAGTGCAGGCAGTATTCACAGAGCACTCACGTCATTCTCCCCTCCCCTTTCCCTACAGTGCTAATTTGGAGTGGAGCGTGCTGAAAAGAAGCCGGTTATTCTGTGTACTCCATTCCTAGCATTGTCATAGTACCCCAGCCTACAGAGGCACTAAAATGTGCCGCCCCCTCACAAATTGCCGCCCTAGGCCCGTGCCTTTGTTAACCTAGGTGGTAATACGCCCCTGCCCCAACTGCACATGTCCAATATCTTGGGGTCACACTTGATTCAGATTCTTCTTCCTTTCCCAACATCTTGTCTTTGGCCAATTTATGCTCTTTCCACAATTAAAAAAAAATTCAAAATTTTTCCACTTCCTCACACAAAACGCCATCCTCTCTGGTCTTCCTAGCTGCCGTCTATCTCCTTTATGATCCATAATGAATGCCTCTGCTCGGCTGATCTTCCTCATCTGCTGCACCTCTCTGACAATCCCTTCACTAGCTTCCTCTAACCTTTAGAATAAAACAGAAAATCCTGATTCTGACATTCAAGGCCTCCTATATCTCAAGCCTCATCTCCTTATTCTCTCCCTCCCATCTCCCTTCTCTCCTACTCTCTTTTTACCTCTTCACATTCCCATCTTCCAGAATTGCCCCTATCTTGTGAAACTCTCTGCCTTGCTCTCCTTGTTTTAAAAGTTTAAAGCATTCCTTAAAGACTCCACTGTTCAGGGATGCATAAAATATACACTAACATTTTCTTACCTCATTTCCTCTCTTCCTTTTTCCCTTCCCGGAACCCCTTTAGCATGCAAGCCTAAGAGCCCAGCTGTTTTGTAGATCACCTTCATAAGATCTGATTTACAACAGTGAAACTCTTGGCAACTCCCTCTACACATTTGACTCCCATAAATGCTACCTTGCATATTAGACCTATGTTTTTAGTGCTCTGGAATCTGTTGGTGCTCTACAGATAACTGATAATAATAATTATTATTTATCTAGACAATCTACTCATGCATCAGAATTAGCACACTTTCCTTTCACATTTACAAACCTCAGGACATGGTTCCAGTAATCCATTTCCTTAGTCTGCTTGTCTTCAGCAAACTGTTTGCTGGCTTTCTTGTGCATCATCTTCAGAAGAGGCTTCCTTCTGGGACGACAGCAATGCAGACCAATTTGATGCAGTGTGCGGCGTATGGTCTGAGCACTGACAGGCTGACCCCAACCCCTTCAACCTCTGCAGCAATGCTGGCAGCACTCATACGTCTATTTCCCAAAGACTACCTCTGGATATGACGCTGAGCATGTGCACTCAACTTCTTTGGTTGACCATGGCGAGGCCTGTTCTGAGTGGAAACCTGTCCTGTGAAACCGCTGTATGGTCTTGCCCACTGTGCTGCAGCTCATTTTCAGGGTCTTGACAATCTCCTTAACGCCTAGGCCATCTTTATGTAGAGCAACAATTCTTTTTTTCAGATCCTCAGTTCTTTGCCATGAGGTGCCATATTGAACTTCCAGTGACCAGTATGATAGAGTGTGAGAGCGATAACACTAAATTTAACACATCTCCACTTAGGGTTGCACTCACTTTTGTTTCCAATGGTTTATACATTAATTGCTGTGTGATGAGTTATTTTGAGGGGGGAGCAAATTTACACTGTTATACTGACTGTACACTCACTACTTTACATTGTAGCAAAGTGTCATTTCTTCAATGTTGTGACATGAAAAGATATAATAAAATATTTACAAAAATGTGAGGGGTGAACTCACTTTAGTGGGATATTGTGTATATATATATATATATATATATATATATATATATATATTTATTTTCATACACACACACATATATGGAGTCAAAATCTATTTTTGTCTCTGCTGCTGTTTCAGGAAAGATAAATTAAGAATTGGACTAACTGGGCTCAGATTACGTCCTCTTTTTCTTTTAGTCTGCCAAGTTTAAAGATCATCAGGGAGCTTAGCCTTTGCAGAGGGAACTTTCCAGACTATGGCTAGGAATATTGATTCAGAGCTTACAATTTGCATTTTGAATAAGTGTATAAGTCACTGATTGACATGAGGTTACTGTACATGTTTTTATTTAGATTTTTTTTCTTTCTTAACATCAATGTTTTCCCCAGATCTATGTATTCTATTCAAAAGGGCAGTTATGGTAGCTTGGGCTGCAGTATTTATAAAACTGGAGAAAGTCTGAATTTACATTTCTTTCTGATGCAAGGATTCAGCTGTTGTTGTTTCTGAGTAGGGATGGGCAAATGTTTTGCAACATTGGAAATATGAAACAAATTTGAACACGTTTGTTCATTTCAATTTTAGAATGTTTGTACAACATTCTAACATTTATTTAATGTAATAGTATTTCTAATGCTTTCTTTAAATGTAATATTCTAGTAAAATTTTTCTAATAATTCAATTTGAATTATGCAGAATTTGAATTTGAAAAGTTCATAGCTGTCGGATGGGAGTATAGACTAAATATACGCTGTATCATTTTGGGGCCGAATCCCTGGGAAAGTAATGTTTCTTTGAGGAAGGTCCAATTAATGCGGTCGAATGCCTTTTCGGCGTCAGTGCCTATGAGGACTGAAGGGATATTATAATGCTTGGCATAGGAAGTAAGGGTGACTGCCCTGATGGTGTTGTCCCTGGCTTCCCTCCCAGGGACAAAGCCCACCTGATCCATGTGTATAAGGGAAGAAAGTATTCCGTTAATTCGCGTAGCCAATATCTTGCCCAGGATCTTGACATCTGTATTCAGGAGGGATATAGGCCTATAGCTCCCTGGATGTACCATTAATTGCAGAGACAAGAAGAAATCTTGCAAGAAAAGGGATAGGCCTGTCAGGCTCTAGGTATATATTTTGAACAACCCACTGGTTTAAATTATCAGCACAAGATGGTAATTCATAGAAGAGAGCAATGCTCTATGTCAGGGAGTAAGTAGAACCCCATATATCCAATTTGGAATTTAGAGTGAAGTTAAAATTGTCTCAGAAAACCATTCATACTGAAAAAATCTTTATTAGGAGACAAAGGATAAAGTCCAGCAGGACTCAGACAAACATTCACACATACACTGGTTAAAAATAGCTCAAGCTCGTTTCTTAATTAAGGAGAATGCAATATATAGCGTGGGAAATGGAAATAGTATTTAGGTAGTAATCTCTGCAAATGGAATTCTTAAGGATATCTAATATGAGCAAATGCTAAAAGATTCCTAAAATTATTAATAATGTGCAGAATAACTGTTCTACAGTAAATGATAGACCTTTGGATGGTGTGTACAGGGAAATGATAGCTAGGATATATATATGTAGCGTCTTTAATTTTAGCATTCAGGGTGTCATAAGGTTAAGTAGTTTGTGCACTGATGATGAGCGCAAGGTAGCACTTAATATCACTGAGATAAATTGATTGTATTACAATATAACTGAAAGCTTAAATTCAGCAATGTTGTTCAGAGATAATATAGATAATATGTGCAAAAAATGGTGAGCACCAAATAACATTCGATTATCTCAGAGATCAATTAAATAAATTGCAATATGACTGGGAGCTTTATCCCTGGGTCTGTGGGGTCTTTATTTGGTTTGGGAATGACTGAGATGTGTGCCAGTAGCATGTCCTTTGAGAAAGTGTGGTTGTCGTCCAGGGCGTTAAATAAGTGTAGTAAGTGTGGGGCCAGGATGCTCCGAAAGGACTTATAATATGCGTTGGTGAAACCATCAGGACCTGGGCTCTTCCCTGATGGTAAGTTGGAGATGGCCTTAACTACTTCTGCAAGTGATATAGGGGCCTCTAGGGCTTCCTTTTGTGTTTGGTCTAGGGCTGGGAGGTCCGCTGCTTTGATGTAGTCCTGCATATCTGCTAGATGTTCTGGTGTGTTTACGTGGTCTAAATTGTATAGATTGGAGTAAAAGTTGCCGAAGTGGTCAGCGATTTGTTTACTATCATATATGTGCCGGTTATCTGTTGTCACCAGCTTATCTACTTGGGATCTAGCGTTCTGGGCCCTCAGGAGCCTTGCCAACAAAGGGCCTGAACGATTTCCCTCATAAGCATATAGCTTCCTGATGTTTAGTGCCTTCCTTTGTGCTTCTTTCATTAAAATACTATTTATATTTTGCCTAGTTTCGGTTAATAGTGTATATGTCTCTGTGTCTGAGGGCCTATTTTTGTGTTGGAGTTCCAGGGTCCCAAGTTTTTTTGTCAAAGCATGAATTCTCTCATTATATATTTTCCTCCTGTAAGCCGAGTGTTTAATACATTCCCCCCTTAGGACTGCCTTATGGGCTTCCCACATAAGCCTGGGTTCTACCCCCAGTGTGGCATTTATTTGGAAGTATTCTGTTAGTGACCTAGCGAGAGTCTCATTTATTGATGGGTCAAGAAGGAGGGAATTATCCAGTCTCCACATATAAGGGGTGATCGGGTGGTTTGGCCAATTTAGGTTAATACTTATCTGTGAGTGGTCGGACCATGCGGTCGATTGGATGTTTGAGTCTGTTGCTAGAGCTACGTGGTTTCTATCTATTAGTATATAGACTATTCTAGTGTAGACTGCCCAAGGGTGAGAGTAAAAGGTATAGTTTCTTTGAGATCTATGTTGTATGCGCCAAACGTCCACTAGTCCCAACTGTGTCAGGCAGTCGTAAGTCGCGTTTGGGGGTCGGGAGTGGGAGAATGGCTTCCCTGAAGAGGCATCCAAAGTGGGATCTAAGATAACGTTCAGGTCCCCCCCCAAAATTAGTGTTCCTCTCTTGTTTTCGCTTACTAGCTTGCTAAGTCTGTTAAAGAATTTAGCTTTGGCGTTATTGGGGGCGTAAACATTTACCAGGGTTATGGGGTTGTTATATAGCATTCCTATCAATATGAGGATCCTCCCCTCTACATCTGCTACCCTTTTTACTAGCTCGAACTTAATATTTTTGTGTATTAGAATCCCCACCCCGTTTGCTTTTTTGTCTTCAAGGGAGTTAAGGAAAACTGTTGGGTGGGTTTTGGATAGGAATTTAGGTTCTGACTGGCCCTTAAAGTGGGTTTCCTGAATGAATATAATTGAGTCCCTATGCTTGGCAAAGCATTTTAGTGCCACAGAGCGTTTTGTAGGTGAATTTAGACCTTTCACATTCTGTGATAGAATCGTCAATGTGTTGTTAGTCATTTGTGTGTTTGTTGGTCGTGTGTGCAAGCTCTTACCCTGTACCGGGATGTAACATAGGTGAGTGGTAATTCATCTGCAGAGAGGTATTCTAGTCTGTGGTGAGGGACAGTGAGGAAAGAGGTTGAGCATAATAACTCTTCCTTTTTGTGGAAGGCGTGGCTGACAGGCATGTAAAAGAAAAATTAACATAACTGGAACAATACAAATTTTCAAAACATCTCAACGTAGCATGAAAAAGGAACATACCCATACAAAGCGATGGCATAGATAAGGAAGGGGTGAAGAGTATGGGGAAGGAAGAGTGAATGGAGATGAGGAGGGGATCAGAAGGGAGTACGGGAAAGGGATTCGGGAAAAAAGAAGGGGAAGGGACGAGAGAAGGGGGAGGGGAGAGGAGAAGGATAGTAGGTGTCGGCCAAGGATAAGAAAGGGAGTTAAGGTGAGAGTGGAGAGGAGAAATGAACAGGGAGTGGCCGGCTCCATCCTGGGGGCGGGTCCCCGGAATGGGGTTGGTACATTTTAGCAATTTAGAAGGCAAACATTTTGATAATCACATTTGGCTTTCGCTGGGTTAACTGAACTATTAGACTAACTATTACAACTCATTAACTCACTAAGTAAAGTCAGCATACTGATTGATTAGCTGAAATAAGAGGTCAAAACAATGAAAATTATTGACCAAATATAGGCCAACACTCTGGTTGTCTCTGTCCAGTGTTTACCTATAACAGCAAACCTTTCAAGTAAAATTTTCAACTTATTAACTCGTTAAACAAACTCAGTCTGTAGTTTAAGTGATTGAGGCTAGAAAGCAAGTCACAGCCTCAAATCCTTGTGAAGGGAGAAACTCTGAATCCATTATGCAGCAGCTCAGGTTATTGCCTCGTCCTCTCCAACTCCGGCTATGGAACTGGAGGAAGTGTTTTTCCTTTTCTTTGATACAGTTGACCACTCTTGGCGTTGTGGCCTTTGAGGGAGGGTGGATTGGTTTTTTGTGCCTTGGTCTGGGTCTTTTAGTGACGGAAGGGAAGGTTGTGAAATGTCTAATTGCTTGCAAAAATTGTTCAGGTCTTCAGGGCTCTTGTAAGTAACAATCTTGTCATCTTTTGTGACTTTTATTGCAAAAGGGAAGCCCCATCTATACTGGATCCCAAGGTCGTTTAAGTGCAGAGTCAGGTAGCGGGCTTCTTTCCGTTTTGCCAGAGTGATACTGCTGATGTCTGCATACACCTGAATGCTATCTTCTCCGAAGATGATCAGTGATTTCTTTCTCGCTGCCTGCAGGATCCTCTCTTTATCAGAGAATTTGTGGCAGCACAAGATAATGTCTCTAGGGGGTGCCGTATTAGAAGGTTGTGACCTCAGTGCCCTATGGGCCCTGTCTAGTACAATAGATTCTCCAGTGTTCATGTCCAGCAGGTATTTAAATAGGTTTTGGAGGTATGAGGCTATCTGTGCTTGGAGAATTTGTTTTGGGACACCTCTAATTCGGAGGTTCTGTCGCCTGCCTCTGTTATCAAGGTCTTCCATCTGTTCTTGTAGCTGGACTATCGCTGTGTTCTGATGTTGTACAGCCTCTTCCAAGCTGTCTGAGGTCTTATTTATATCCTCAACCTGCTCCTCTAGTAACATTACTCTGTTCCCCAGAGCCGTGATTTCTTTCTTAACGCCTGCCAAACCTTCTTTAATAGACTGATTAACCTGCGACATGAAAAGAGTGAGATCTTGCTTAGTGGGGAGGTTGTTTATATCAGCTCTTGTGAGTGGAGCTTTCTGGGAATCGCTCCATTGCGAATTCTCCTCTAAGCTATCAGTGCTGTCTTCTGTAGCTAAGGTTGGATTGGAGGGAGTGAGGCCCTCTTGTGGTTTGAAGTAAGCGTTTAACTTAGTATTTGTGGACATAATTGGTTTGTTCAGTTTATCAGCTTTTTGTTTGCTACGTGAGGTCATGGTGGTCTTATGCCAAGAGATATTGTGTTTGTATAATGCCCCACTCACTGTCAACGAGGGTAGCGTGAAACAAGTCTTATGTGGTCAAACTGTTGTGTGATTCAAGTGCAGCCTCAGTAAGTGTAGATCACACAATGAGTGTTTATGTTGATTTTGCTGCTCTCAGCGAACCTCAAGGTCAGACTGGCTATCTCATGCTGCAGACGCCGCTCATGCGGTTTCTCTGGGAGGCGAGTTAATGTTGTGTTGTCCCCCACTTGTTGAGCCACATTCACTGCTGGCAATAGTACTGGGTCGCATGCAGGAGCATTAATTATAAGAGTCAGGGTTGGACCGCATCTATTGTGCCTATTGTGTATATTTGTCAGCAGCCTCTTAACAGTGTGGCCCTGTTTCTGAGTAAGTCTCGTAAATGCAAGTATGTGTAACAGGTATACTTGCGGTCAGTGGCGGGGATGGTGATCGATGGTTTCTTTGTACAGCACTGCTCAGTTGTCATTTGCCTTTGGCTAGAGTTGTGCTGCTCTGCGTGGTGTTATGCACTGTATCGCTGTTAGACTCAGTAAGTTGTTATTGCGTCGCCATTTTCTATCCTCGTGGTCTCCGGTAAGGCCGCATGTCGGCGTCTTGTTTAATGTGCTTCTGAGTGGCAATTGTTAAATTTCAGGCTCCGGTGATGTTCAGAAAGTGTGTGACACCTAATGCAGTATTTTTGGTGCCTTATGTAGCCCAGGGTACCCGCCGCCAGAACTCGGAGCTCCAGAGCTCTCTCAGTCAGCGGCCATGTTCCTGATTATTGAATTTTAATGGATTTTAATTCTTATCAACATTCGAGTGTCGAAAACAAATGTCCATAGGACTATTCGTTCTACCAAGCAAATTACACTTTCAGCACTTTGAGTTATGTAACAACTTATGTCTGAGATGCTCTTTGCTTGCTGGTGATTCACAGACTCTCCTTTTTCCTCTAATTCATTTAGCTGGTCCTGCATCTAATTCGCCTTTTCCTGGACTCAAAATTGCTCTACTATGTAGTTTTTCATATTGAGTTGCATAAAAATATGCCGAACCTCCCTTTCTCTTTTACTATATCTTCTGTCCTGGTCATTTAAATGATAACTATTGGTCTTTTTAAGGGCAATTTATTTTAATTAGTTAAATTCATCTGAAGTAGGGAGTTACATATAAGCAGAGTTATCTGGCCTTTGGGCAGGGGGAAAGGGGCACCTTCCCAGGGCCCTACACTTTGAGGGGTCCCACGATTTATGAGGTGAGGGTATGAGAATGTGCAATGTACATCCTGTCTTTAGTTTATAAAGAAGTGTTTATAGTATTATCATGATAGATAAATGTCTGTCCAGGTTTGGACCCAGAGGTGGAGAAGTGATAAATAGCAGACACTGTCTCAACACACTCTATAGGAACCAGAACCAAGACACTAGTGGATATATAGGTCTTGACACAGTTCAGGAAAATACAGAAGAATAGTCAGAAATAACCCAAGATCAAACCTGCTTGCTGATTATATCCAAATCAGAATTCAGGAAGAGAAGTCAGGCAGGCTAGAGGTCAGCAGGAGATGGGCAGATGACAAATCAGAATCAGCACGCAAAAGTGAAGTCTCAAGAACAGGCAGAGGTCAGTAACAGCAAAATCAAAAAAAGAGCAAATGGATAATTCAAGGAAAGGTCAGGTAACAAAGCCAAGGTCAATGTACCAAAGTTCTGCAGAAAATATAGCCACAGCTAGCACACCCAAGAATAAAGTTCAATATACGGGCACTGTAAGAGAGCAGGAAGCAGCCTATTATAGGCAGCTGATTAGGCAACCGTCTGCAGCTGACAGACAGGTGGAGCCAAAGAGCCAGCCAGTGCAGACAACAAACAAACCATTCAGCAACAAGAGACAGATAATGAATCTTCCAGTGGCTCAGAAGGGAAGGAGGGAAAATCAACAACCAGAGGTTCCAGGTTGAAAACCTGGCACAGGTATCAATTGATATTATTCTATTCTTTATATAGATAACACTGAATGTTGGGATGGGGGAAGGCCCTGGGACAACATTACCTTCCTCCATTTTATAGAGGGAAAAAAGGGTACTTGGGATAAATATAATGAATATAAAACTAAAGACCCTCCCAACACATGTAAATAATATAATAAAAAAAACACAATGCTAATTCATGTTCTGGATACTCAGAGCTAGTATTATAAATTAAATATATAATTGATGATTCCTTATCATAGCATTAACTAAAATCTAAACGCACAGTTAAAATGGTACATGATATAAAGTAATTGTATCTTTTAATTTTAAACAGAAAATTGTATTGATTAGTATAGATTTTGAATCCTAAATATTGGTTGTTTAATGGGATATAAAATACAATCTTTTTGTTTTATGATTCAAATACTGCATACAATTTTAAACAACTTTCAAATTTATTTGTATGATCAAATTTTCTTCATTCTCTTGGTATCCGTTATTGAAAGAGCAGCAATGCACTACTGGGAGCTAGCTTAACAATTCAGGTGAGCCAATGTCAAGAGGCATATATGTCCAACCACCAATCAGCAGCAAGCTCCCAGTAGTGCATTGCTCCTCCTGAGCCTACCTGGGTATGCTTTTCAACAAAGTATACCAAGAGAACAAAGCAAATTAGATAACAGGAGTAAAAAGCACTGAAATTGAAGCTTCAGGATGATTATGTGAAAATGGATCAACTTCAAAAGGGTTACAAAACCGAAAGGGAAAGAGACAGTTAAAAAAGGAAATGCAATAAATGTAAACATGTTCAGAAATAGAAATATAATGCAAAATATAAGAAAAAAAGTAAAAATATAATATAAAGAAAAAAAAAAAAGAATTAGGTTACATAATAAAGACCCCAAAAGGAGATGCTTATTTGCTGATTAAAAATGACAAAAGATGAAAAATTATGTGATGGTGTGCATCTTATTTGTGATTGGTGGCTATTGTCTGTATTGCATCAGTTGTTACTATGCTGCTGACAAGTTGCTTAAAATTTGAATATAAGCTATTAACACCCCCCCATATTGGAAAAAAATCATTGAATTTAAATGACCTTTTTATATTTTCAGTTCCTAGATTTTAAAAAATTGCAGTTTTCTCAAAGCTCCAGTAGGGGGAAGTCTATCACTGTTCTAATTTCAACGCCAAATTTCTAAAGCGTATCTTAGTTGTTGGTAAAATAATATTTGCTCTTGAAATCTGACATTGCTTATATGTGCATATGCTGTTTTGTCTTGTTGAACTTAAATAAAGTATGCCTAGCATATAAATGCAATAAACACATGTTACTCAAGCATTTATGTGGTCAGGGAAATGGATATGGTAAAGAAAGAGCAAAAGCTGTATTTTTTCTTAGTTTAGCTTCACCACATGATCTTGAACACAGAAGTTCACTTTGCAGCTATAAAATACTGTGTGTAGTAGTGGAAAATAGACAAAGGGCATTTACAGACACAGCTGAATCCAGAAAGAGTTATCAGACTAATTCCAAGGAGCAAGCAATGCACACGTTTTTTAAAAGATGAAATGTCACCTTTGAACTTTCCTTAAAGGGAAAATAACTCACAGATTATTGGAGCACATTTGCATAAGCTTTGCCAAATGTGATTATCAATGCAAAATGGGTTTTTGATAAGCATTTAAACGTGTAAATATTTATTGCTTAACAAACACCAGGAATATAAACATATTTCTGCCAACATTGTTTGTGGTGAGAAATGAAAATATTTGAAGATATTATGCTGTCAGAAAAATAACAAAACTACTATTTATTGTTGAAAGAATACAGGCAATATACAAGTGTATAGTGGTTTAAGGTGGCACAATACAGGTTGCTATTCCCAATAGAGTTTAAAACAAGTGTAAAATTTAAAATTATATTTTTAAAAAGTGGTTTATTGCCCTCTAATTTATATTCCTTTTGGAAAGAATAAATTAGAGGGCAATAAACCACTTTTTAAAAATATAATGTTAAATTTTACACTTGTTTTAAACTCTATTGGGAATAGCAATCCGTATTGCACCACCTTAAGCCACTATTTACTTGCAAAAACTTTGGGATAACGTTTTCTTAAAGGTGAGCCAGATTCCCCACTGATCAGACAGTCTACTCCAAACCCACTATGAAATTGAAATAGATACAAGATGAATAAATGTTGTATTGATAGCAGCAAATATCTAAAGTATTTTATTACAGATCTTTGCAGATAAGATTAACATATGAATCCATTGGTTTATATTTGGTACATTTTTAAACATTTATTAGGACATGAATGTCAAAATTAAAGGGACAGTCTAGTCAAAATACACTTTCTTGATTCAGATAGGCCATTCAATTTTAATCAACTTTCCAATTCACTTTTATCATCAAAGTTGATTTGTCCTCATGGTATTCTTTGTTGAAAGCTAAACCTAGGTGGACTCATATGCTTATTTAGAAGCCCTTGAAAGCCGTCTTTTGTCTCAGTGCATTTTCATAGTTTTTTACAGCTGCACAGCGCTAGTTCATGTGTGTCATATAGATAACATTTTGCTCACTCCGTAGAGTTACCTACGAGTCAGCAGTGATTGGCTAAAATGCAAGACCTTCAAAATAACTGAAATAAGGGGGCAGTCTGCAGAGGCTTAGATACAAGGTAATCACAGAGGTAAAAAGTGTATTAATATAACAGTGTTGGATGTGCAAAACTGGGCAATGTGTAATAAAGGGATTGTCTATCTTTTTAAACAATAACAGTTCTGGAGTAGACCGTCCCTTTAATCTTCAGATAGAGCAGAGCTTTGCAATTCTAGTCCTCAGGGCACACTAACAGGGTGACTGAAGAGCTGATTATTTCAGCTGTGCTCTAGTACACAAATCTTGAAAATCTGGTTTATTTATATTGAGGACTGTAATTGTGAAACACTGAGATAGAAATAATTTAATTGTAAGGTATTTTTTTTCATTTCACTTCTGCTATTATATATATTTTGTTGTCTTGGTATCCTTTGTTGAAAAAACATACTTAGGAGCAGCAGTGCACTACTGGGGGCCTGCTGGTGAGTTGTGGCTTTATACATATGCATCTTGTCTTTGGCTCACTAGATGTGTTCAGTTAGCTCCAAGTTGTGCATTGCTGCTTTGCAGATGACATTAACTATGTGTTAAACCGTAATGCAGAAGTTTAACACCTAGTTATATGAAAGCAATAGCACAATAATAAAATGCCCTAACACATTACAGCATTTATTGCACAGTTATGCCCCTTTAAGTTTTGGATGTGTGCTAAAGATTTGTTATTAGATTTGGATTCTTAACGGCTACCTCCTTTAACAAACATCCAATAGTCAGACAATAAAGACAGTGATAGTTTTACTGTTCATGATGTAACATACCTATGCCCATGGCACCTGCATTATGATGTAACACACATATGTCCTGGGTACCTGCATTATGATGTAACATACATGCCCTGGGCACCTGCATTATGATGTAACATACATATGCCCTGGGCACCTTCATTATGATGTAACACACATATGCCATGGGCACCTGCATTATGATGTAACACACATATGCCATGGGCACCTGCATTATGATGTAACACACATATGCCCTGGGGCCCTGCATTATGGTGTAACACACATATGTCCTGGGCACCTGCATTATGATGTAACATGCATATGCCCTGGGCACCTGCATTATGATGTAACACACATATGTCCTGGGCACCTGCATTTTGATGTAACATACACATGCCCTGGGCACCTGCATTATGATGTAACACACATATGCCCTGGGCATCTGCATTATGATGTAACACACATATGCCCTGGGCATCTGCATTATGATGTAACATACATATACCCTGGGCACCTGCATTATGATGTAACATATATGCCCTGGGCACCTGCATTATGATGTAACACACACATGCCCTGGGTACCTGCATTATGATGTAACATACATATGCCCTGGGCACCTGCATTATGATGTAACATACATATGCCCTGGGCACCTTCATTATGATGTAACACACATATGCCATGGGCACCTGCATTATGATGTAACACACATATGCCCTGGGCACCTGCATTATGATGTAACATACATATGCCCTAGGCACCTGCATTATGATGTAACATACATATGCCTTGGGCACCTGCATTATGATGTAACACACATATTCCCTGGGCACCTGCATTATGATGTAACACACATATGCCCTGGGCACCTGCATTATGATGTAACATATATGACCTGGGTACCTGCATTATGGTGTAACATATATGCCCTGGGAACCTGCATTATGATGTAACACACATATGCCCTGGGCACCTATTATGATGTAACATACATATGCCCTGGGCACCTGCATTATGATGTAACACACATATGCCCTTGGCACCTGCATTATGACGTAACATACATATGCCCTGGGCACCTGCATTATTATGTAACACACATATGCCCTGGGCACCTGCATTATGATGTAACATACATATGCCCTGGGCACCTGCATTATTATGTAACACACATTTGCCCTGGACACCTGCATTATGATGTAACATATATGCCCTGGGCACCTGCATTATGATGTAACATACATGCCCTGGGCACCTGCATTATGATGTAACATACATGCCCTGGGCACCTGCATTATGATGTAACATACATGCCATGGGCACCTGCATTATGATGTAACATACATATGCCCTGGGCACCTGCATTATGATGTAACATATATGCTCTGGGCACCTGCATTATGATCTAACACACATATGCCCTGGGCACCTGCATTATGATGTAACATACATATGCCCTAGGCACCTGCATTATGATGTAACATACATATGCCCTGGGCACCTGCATTATAATGTAACATACATATGCCCTGGGCACCTGCATTACATTGTAACATACATATGCCCTGGGCACCTGCATTATGAAGCAACACACATATGCCCTGGGCACCTGCATTATAATGTAACATACATATGCCCTGGGCACCTGCATTACATTGTAACATACATATGCCCTGGGCACCTGCATTACATTGTAACATACATATGCCATGGGCACCTGCATTATGATGTAACATACATATGCCCTGGACACCTGCATTATGATGTAACATACATATGCCCTGGGCACCTGCATTATGATGTAACATACATATGCCCTGGGCACCTGCATTATGATGTAGCATACATGCCCTGGGCACCTGCATTATGATGTAACACACATATGCCCTGGGCACCTGCATTATGATGTAATATACATATGCCCTTGGCACCTGCATTATGATGTAACATACATATGCCCTGGGCACCTGCATTATGATGTAACACACACATGCCCTGGGCACCTGCATTATGATGTAACATACATGCCCTGGGCACCTGCATTATGATGTAATACACATATGCCCTGTGCACCTGCATTATGATGTAACACATATATGCCCTGGGCACCTGCATTATGATGTAACACACATATGCCCTGGGCACCTGCATTATGATGTAACACACATATGCCCTGGGCACCTGCATTATGATGTAACACACATATGCCCTGGGCACCTGCATTATGATGTAACATACATATGCCCTGGGCACCTGCATTATGATGTAACACACATATGCCCTGGGCACCTGCATTATGATGTAACACACATATGCCCTGGGCACCTGCATTATGATGTAACACACATATGCCCTGGGCACCTGCATTATGATGTAACATACATATGCCCTGGGCACCTGCATTATGATGTAACACACATATGCCCTGTGCACCTGCATTATGATGTAACATACATATGCCCTGGGCACCTGCATATTATGATGTAACATACATACCCTGGGTACCTACATTATGATGTAACATACATACATGCCCTGGGCACCTGCATTATGATGTAACATACATATGCCCTTGGCACCTGCATTATGATGTAACACACATATGCCCTGGGCACCTGCATTATGATGTAATACACATATGCCCTGGGCACCTGCATTATGATGTAATACACATATGCCCTGGGCACCTGCATTATGATGTAACACACATATGCTCTGGGCACCTGCATTATGATGTAACATACATATGCCCTGGGCACCTGCATTATGATGTAACATACATGCCCTGGGCACCTGCATTATGATGTAACATACATGCCCTGGGCACCTGCATTATGATGTAACATACATGCCATGGGCACCTGCATTATGATGTAACATACATGCCCTGGGCACCTGCATTATGATGTAACATACATGCCATGGGCACCTGCATTATGATGTAACATATATGCTCTGGGCACCTGCATTATGATGTAACATATATGCCCTGGGCACCTGCATTATGATGTAACATACATATGCCCTGGGCACCTGCATTATGATGTAACATACATATGCCCTGGGCACCTGCATTATGATGTAACATACATATGCCCTGGGCACCTGCATTATGATGTAACACACATATGCCCTGGGCACCTGCATTATGATGTAACACACATATGCCCTGGGCACCTGCATTATGATGTAACACACATATGCCCTGGGCACCTGCATTATGATGTAACATATATATGCACTGGGCACCTGCATTATGATGTAACATACATATGCCCTGGGCACCTGCATTAAGATGTAACACACATATGCCCTGGGCACCTGCATTATGATGTAGCACCCATATGCCCTGGGAACCTGTATTATGATGTAACACACATATGCCCTGGGCACCTGCATTATGATGTAACATACATATGCCCTGGGCACCTGCATTATGATGTAACACACACATGCCCTGGGCACCTGCGTTATAATGTAACATACATGCCCTGGGCACCTGCATTATGATGTAACATACATACCCTCGGCACCTGCATTATGATGTAACACACATATGCCCTGGGCACCTGCATTATGATGTAACATACATATGCCCTGGGCACCTGCATTATGATGTAACATACATATGCCCTGGGCACCTGCATTATGATGTAACACACATATGCCCTGGGCACCTGCATTATGATGTAACACACATATGCCCTGGACACCTGCATTATGATGTAACATACATGCCCTGGGCACCTGCAATATGATGTAACATACATGCCCTGGGCACCTGCATTATGATCTAACACACATATGCCCTGGGCACCTGCATTATGATGTAACATACATGCCCTGGGCACCTGCATTATGATGTAACATACATATGCCCTGGGCACCTGCATTATGATGTAACACACACATGCCCTGGGCACCTGTATTATGATGTAACATACATGCCCTGTGCACCTGCATTATGATGTAACATACATATGCCCTGGGCACCTGCATTATGATGTAACACACATATGCCCTGGGCACCTGCATTATGATGTAACATACATGCCCTGGGCACCTGCATTATGATGTAACATACATATGCCCTGGGCACCTGCATTATGATGTAACACACATATGCCCTGGGCACCTGCATTATGATGTAACACACACATGCCCTGGGCACCTGTATTATGATGTAACATACATGCCCTGTGCACCTGCATTATGATGTAACATACATATGCCCTGGGCACCTGCATTATGATGTAACACACATATGCCCTGGGCACCTGCATTATGAGTTCAATAACGCTTTTTATTTTTATTTATTAAACCCAATGTTTTTCTTTCATGATTCAGACAGACTTTTAAACAAAATTCCAATTTACTTCTGTTATCTAATTTGATTTGTTCTCTTTGTAACCTTTTTTGATAGCATACCTGAGTAGGCTCAGGAGCAGCAATACCCTACTGGGAGCTAGCTGCTGATTTGTGGCTGCACATATATGCTTCTTTTCATTGGCTCACACAATGTGTTCAGCTAGTTCCCAGTAGTGCATTGCTGCTCCTGTATCAATGGATATTAAGAAAATTTAGTAAATTTGTATGTTCTATCTGAATCATGAAAGAATACATTTTGGTTTCATATCCCTTTAATTAAATGGCTGTATGAGGTCTATGAGCCAGCATTGCGTGCAGTACATAACTTACGATTTCCATTGAAAGTATGAAGTGTGCTAAACATTCTCTGGTTATTTACTTTTACCATAGACTTCTAATACCAGTTTGCATGCTAATGTTAGCACAGTCCTGAGATATTGATAGCGTACCCTACCCATCAGTAGCGACCCACTGGTAATTTAGGTCTCTGTTTAAATGGAGTGATAGCAAAAATGCTAAAAATTGTCTGGTACTTAAAAAAAATTCTTTAAAATTTCCATCACTGAAGGGGTTAAAGGGACATAATACTCATATGCTAAATCACTTGAAAGTGATGCAACATAACTGTAAAAAGCTTAGCTTACAAGAAACCACCTTAACATCGCTATGTAAAAAAGGAAGATATTTTATCTCAAAATGTATTCAGCTCACCAGAGTAAGTGCTTTGTGAACAGTTATTCTTCATCTAGTGTCAGCTGCATGTTAACAAAAAAAAAAAAAAAAACAACCAAAACAATCAGCTTAAAGGAACAGTGAAGTAAAAATTTAACTTTCATGATTCCAAAAGAGCATGCAGGTTTAAACAACTTTCCAATTTACTTCTGTTATCAATAATAGAAAAAAGAAGGTACAATGTGTTTCTCTCGCTCCTCAAATAAAACACAGTGCAGAGTAGAGATAAAAGTAAAAAACTTTATTCTGTGTATTCCATAAAACAGAGAAGTGTTCCTCAAATGTTAAAAATGCAGTACAAGAAAAGTTTGACCGGTTTCGGTCATTGCGACCGTAGTCATAAATCAGGTTTATGACTACGGTCGCAAAGACCGAAACCGGTCAAACTTTTCTTGTACCGCATTTTTAACATTTGAGGAACACTTCTCTGTTTTATGGAATACACAGAATAAAAGTTTTTTTACTTTTATCTCTACTCTGCACTGTGTTTTATTTGAGGAGCGAGAGAAACACATTGTACCTTCTTTTTTCTATTTCACTTTGGAGTACTGGGACTCCATTCAACGCGATGTGTGAACAGCTACTCACTGGGATTTCACAGCTGCTATCCTGAGACCGGAGACTGGAGGGAGGAGCTTCCGGGTTGTGCAGCATGAGTGATAGAGTCATAGAGACTGAACGCTGCTGGAGTTTGCTGCCATTACCGCTTGTCAGCGGGTAAGAGGTAAAAAGACAAGGCTTGGTAGGGTTAGACTGTCTAGCTGGTGGGGAATCTAGCACACCTGAAGTAAACTTTATCCCAAAGTTTAAAGAGTTATAGTTAGTTGTGGTAGGTGGCGCAAACCAAGTTGCTATTCCCAATGTGTCTTACTGTAAATATGTGTGATAATATGTGGGCTCAATATATGTTAATGTTTTGATGAGTACTATTTTATATTCTCTTATGGAAAAAATTGGATGTTGAAACTTTTTTAAAAAAAATATATATTATACTTTATTTGATTCCGGTAAATTTACCCAATAATAGTGATGCTAAAAGTACAATTAAACAAATATTATTACAAATTCCTTCAAAGTTTAAAAAATGACACCGGTGTCTCTATGTATCTATGTATAAAATGTACGTAATATATAAAAATATATGAATATATAAAAATTAAATTAAAATAATATCGTTGAAATCTTGCAATTTATACAGTTATAGGTTTATCACAGGTTGTAATTTCTAACAAAATGTTTGTAAATACAATTTAATAGTGGATAAGACAATAGTTGCTGTATAGTTCATATAGGATACTTTGTTTCAAGTTCAGCTGTGCAATTGAGATCTTATCTTAGGTAACTATATATCAAATGTAGAGGTATGTTGGTGCGATTTTTATCACACTGTGATACAAGTATACAAATTAGTACCTTGAAGTGTATCTGTTTGATATCACTTTTGTGAGATGATTGCGGTTAAATAAACGCCGCTATGCCAATAATTTGCTGATGGCAGTTCTATATGGGCTGCTGGCGGTTAAATAAATGCCGCTTTGGTTTCCTCTTGTTAGGTGGGCTTATCTGTTTGCTGCGAGAAAATTCACTTTTATATAAATGCTTGTGTAGTTGCCGTGGCCGCTTTGTTATCTTGTCCTTTGTCGGTCAGTGACCGATTGCGCTCTTAAGGATTTCTTGGTGGGATCTTCGTTGCGGTTAGGTGCTAACCGTTTGCTGATGTTTATTAAGTATCTCCGGTTTTTCTATTCTGTGGCTTTTCTGTCGGTCAGTGACCGATCACGATGGTATGGTTGTTGGATGACCTCCTGATGTGGAATATTTGCGTGCCTCTCCGGTCCGTTGTTCCCAGGTTTCTTTGATGTCGGTCAGTGACCGATCTGGGTACTGAAATGTGGTTGTGGAATAAGTAGAAAGTTTGTGGGATAAGTAAAAAGTTTGTAGGATAAGTAGAAAAAGGAATTCTAGTTATCAATGTGATCTTTGCGGTTAAATATATGCTGCTAAGTAGGAACTTGAATATTTCACCAGGGTATAGCTGGTATTCTCTTTGTCTTCTCAAATCCTTTGCAGGTGTGCTCTGGTATCAACGCGTTTCGGCTGGACAGCCTTTTTCAAGATACCAGATGTGTGGATTCAAGGCTATTTAAAGCCTCTATAATTTAGCAATTAAATCACTAATTGATGATTTACATAAAAATCAAAAAAAAATTCAAGAACATTTAAAATGCTGCTTTATTATATAACATAGGTATCCTTGGGTCTTAGTTATAATATAGTAGGGTGACTTTATGTAGCGATAAACATTTTATATGATTACTTTTAAAATAGAGAGAGATATTATATATCTTAATGTCAATCACTTTTAGAGTGTTTATTTTAATCACTCTATATAACAAAGGATATTGTTAAAAGGTTTCTGTAATTAGAGCGTAATATTAGAGTGAAATAATTTGTCTATACTTATCGTTGTATGGATGTTTAACCATAAAGTATAGTTAAAAACGGGGCCAATGGTGAATAAAAATTAGAAGGGCCAAAAGAGAATATAAAACTATAGTAAAGAACTATATGGAATCTAAAATAGTACTTTTAGACCATATTTAGATACATGTGTTTTAATAATCTTCTAATATGTTAAATCGATATATAGCTATGCGTATTAGATTATCATGATCCAATGAGTGTGTTGTACCAATGTTTTTCTAGTTATTGTGGATATTAGTATTATCGGATGGGAGATTAGCCTTCTTGTATGAATTTTTAAAAATATTGTAGGAATTTTTAAAATTTCAAGTTGTGTGTCCTTAGACTGTAAAACTAAGTGGTAATTTTGTCAAATATATATATATTTTATTTTAGAATTCTATTGTATTTAATCAACTTGGTTTGTTAGTGTGATGGCTTGGTTTTTATGATCTTTATCTTTAAAAAATATAGCCTATGTGTTTGTTTGAATTTCAAGTGGTGTGTCCTTAGACTGTAAAACTATATACTTATTTTTTTCTTGTTTTTTCTTGAGTAGTTTTATTATGTTACATCAATATGTTTTAATGGTGTGCTTGTGTGTTTTTATGATATTTATCTTATAGAATTGCATTGAGGTCTAGTTCGCTATTGAGGCCTTTTGGGTGTAGAGTTTTCATTTTGAAAATCAATTCTGCTTCATGGTATAGTAGCTTCTTTTCCATATTTCCACCTCTACCATCTGTTTTTATTTTCTTAATGCCCCAGAATTTCATGTCATTTGGGTTACCTTTGTGGAATTCTTTAAAGTGGGCATAAAGTCTGGTATTGTCTTTTTCTTTTTCTATGCATCTGATATGCTCTCTTATTCTTTCTTTCAGTTTCCTCCCCATTTGACCTAGGTATTGTAGTTTACATGAGCACTGAATTAAATAGATTATATTGGTGTCAGTGCATCTTATGGTGTCATTAATCTTAAGTTCTTTCTGGGTTACATTAGATTTTACCTTTTTGGTTTTGGTGCTAAATTTGCATGATTTGCATACATGACATGGAAAAAATCCTAATAGCTTTTCATTGTTTAAGTTGTATTGCTGAGGACCTGTTTTTGATTTAAATTCGCTTGGCGCTAGGATATTCTTTAAATTGGTGGCCTTTCTGAATATAATGTCAGGGCGATGTTTTAGTCTTTTCCCTATTATGGGGTCACTTCTGGCTATGTGCCAGTGTTTCTTTACAATGTTCTCAATTAGTTTATGTTGACTAGAAAATGATGTGATAAATGGAATGTCATATGGATCTTTTTCTGCCTTGTTAGTCATATTGCTGTCTTCTAGTAGTGACCTCCTATCTATTTGTCTAACTAGTTTGTTGGTTTCTAGTAGTTGTTTAGGGTGGTATCCTTTCTCTAAAAATCTGTTGTGTAAGATCTCTGCTTATGAGTCATAATCTGCAAGGTGTGTGCAGTTTCTTCTAATTCTTGAGAATTGCCCTTTTGGTATGTTTCTTTTCCATTTATTGTGATGGCAGCTTTTAAAATCAATATAGCTGTTGGCATCGACTTTTTAAAAAAAAGGTGGTTGTAGTTATTTCATTATTTATTATAGATATTTCTATATCCAGAAAATTAATTTTTACTTTGTTATATTCATATGTAAATATTAATCCGAAATCATTGGTGTTAAAATCTGAAATGAATTGTTCTAATAGTTCCTCATCACCTTTCCAGATAATGAATATATCATCAATAAACCTTTTGTAGAGCACGAGATTCGCACCCCACGGTGTTCCGGACAAAAATAGTTCTTCAAAGTGCCCTACGAACAAATTTGCGTAACTGGGTGCGAATCTCGTGCCCATGGCTGTGCCCCTTTTTTGCAAATAGTATTGCCCATTAAATGAAAAATAGTTATTCTTTAGAATAAACTCCATACAATCTAATATGAATTCTTGCTGTACTTTTGACATTTCTGTATCTCTTAATAGATAGGAATGAGTAGCCTCTAGACCTTTCTGATGTTCTATGCAAAAAAAGACTGGTGTCCTTGGGTGATCAATTGCTAGAAATCTACTTTCTTGGTTATTAAGAATACCTTTGTTTTTTGCTGTAAGTATCATTTTGTCCAAGTTTTTCTTCATGGATTCTAAGGGGTTCCCAGTCAATTTTTTATATGTTGCCTCATCTCTCAATAATCTATATGCTTCATTAAGGTAGTTTACAGTGTCCATTATAACCACTCCCCCGCCTTTATCAGCTTGTTTAATCGTTATGTCTTTGTTCTCTTTTAGATCTTTTAAAACTAAATTTTCTTTTTTGGTTAGATTCCATTTTAAGTCTTTTTTATCATCTATTTTTTCAATATCTTCTTTTACCTTTTTTTCAAATATTTCTATTGCACTACCTTTTTCTTTTGTGGGGTTGAAATCAGATTTCTGTTTGAGATTGGTATGAATGTATGTGGAAGTATAGTTAATAGTGCTTTCTAAAGGATTTTTTAGAAAATATTTTTTAAGTGCTAGTTTCCTTGTGAACTGGTTGACATGGATTAAAGTCTCAAATTTGTTGATTCTATTGGTTGGTGCGAAGGATAGTCCTTTACTTAATACAGATTTCTGTTCATTGTTGAGAGCTGTTTTACTGAGATTAAAAATGCCCTTTGGTTCTATTTGGATTTTTTCGTGGCTTTCTTTGGTTCTACCTCCTCGTCCTCTAATCTTCTTTTGCCTTTTGGGGGGTCGTGGGTTTGGATTGGGCTTTCGTCTAAAAAAGATAACCTAGAACTGTGTGTTTTTACTGGAACTGCTGGTGTTCTGTGATCTTCATTTTCGTGAGTTAATGAACTGTATCTGTTATTAGTTTCAATATTTCTTTCCGTCTGGTGGTTGTGTGATTCTTTGTGTCTAGGTGAATGTGTTTTCCTCTGGTGATTTATCGGTGTTTCCCAATCTTTTTGTTCTGTGTGCTGATATCTCCAGTTGGTGTGCATATTGTCTTCGTTGTGCCTGTTATTCCTATCTCTGTGGTTAGTTGGTGTTTCCCAATCTTTTTGTTCTGTGTGTTGGTATCTCCAATTTGTGTGCATATTATCATCATTGTGTCTATTATTCATATCTCTGTGTTTATCAAAACGCCTATTGCTGTGATTATGTGAATTTTTGTTCATTTCTAAAATCATCATTTCTATATTGATCATTGTTTTGATTTTGATAGTCTCGTTGATTATCATTAAAATGTCTATAGCTGTAGTGTGTAGAGAAATGTCTTTGTTCTCTATTTTTTAAATCATAATTTCTATTGTGATTATAATTATATCTCCAGTGTCCTTGATTCCTATAATCGTGGTTGTTTCTATATTCATAATTATGTGATTTGTGATCTCTGTAATTGTTATAGTAGTTATCAGTGTCATGTTGTCTATTGAAATTGTTTCTATTATTTCTATTGTAATCGTTGTTAGTATATTGTCTCTCATTAGGATTCCTATTTTGCATAGTGTTTCTATTTGTGATTCTTTCTCTTTGGTCATTTCGTGAAGTTTGGTATGTTGTGTTGTTAGAAGCTTCCATATCATTCATTGGTTTTCTACTGCTGAATAGATGTTTATGGTTCTCGGGTTTAGTATCAGGGTCTTGATTATCTATTCCCTTATAGTCACTTAAATCTCTGTTGAATTTCCTCCATTTTACTTCAAGAATACCTTTGTTTAAATCGCCTAATTTTTTAGCTATTTCTTGTTGTTTTGAATTTAGTGTATCGTTCAGTGTTGTCTTATCTAGTATTTCTTTACAATTTTGGATTTTTATCCCTAGGTCTTGTGTGGTGGCTTCTCTGGATTTTATGATTACATTTATAAGTTTGCTGGAAGCTGTTTCTAGAATATCATACCACTCTTTTTGATGTTCTTCATTAAGTTCAAAGGTGCAGTCTTTCTTTAGCCTAAGTCCCCTTGGGACCATATTTTCTTTAATATACTTTTTAAGAAAAGCTAGTTCTAATTTTTGTTTGATTTCTTTAAAAAGGATGTTCTCTAACTCACTTAATGTGTCTCTTTCATTTATGGTGTTGTTTTTGTATTTATTATATGTTGAGTCTGATGGGTCTATCTTTTTGTGTATATCATCCAATATGCTATCTCTAGTGCCAAAAATATCCATAGTGAGTTTGTATGGACTTGATATATGCTGTATATTATCCTTGTGTATAAGACGTAGAGGATACCAGTTTGGACAGTCTGGGGATAATTAGTAATAAATGTTTGGTAGGGTTAGACTGTCTAGCTGGTGGGGAATCTAGCACACCTGAAGTAAACTTTATCCCAAAATCATGATAATCTAATACGCATAGCTATATATCGATTTAACATATTAGAAGATTATTAAAACACATGTATCTAAATGTACTATTTTAGATTCCATATAGTTCTTTACTATAGTTTTATATTCTCTTTTGGCCCTTCTAATTTTTATTCACCATTGGCCCCGTTTTTAACTATACTTTATGGTTAAATATCCATACAACGATAAGTATAGACAAATTATCTCACTCTAATATTACGCTCTAATTACAGAAACCTTTTAACAATATCCTTTGTTATATAGAGTGATTAAAATAAACACTCTAAAAGTGATTGACATTAAGATATATAATATCTCTCTCTATTTTAAAAGTAATCATATAAAATGTTTATCGCTACATAAAGTCACCCTACTATATTATAACTAAGACCCAAGGATACCTATGTTATATAATAAAGCAGCATTTTAAATGTTCTTGAATTTTTTTTGATTTTTAGGTAAATCATCAATTAGTGATTTAATTGCTAAATTATAGAGGCTTTAAATAGCCTTGAATCCACACATCTGGTATCTTGAAAAAGGCTGTCCAGCCGAAACGCGTTGATACCAGAGCACACCTGCAAAGGATTTGAGAAGACAAAGAGAATACCAGCTATACCCTGGTGAAATATTCAAGTTCCTACTTAGCGGCATATATTTAACCGCAAAGATCACATTGATAACTAGAATTCCTTTTTCTACTTATCCTACAAACTTTTTACTTATCCCACAAACTTTCTACTTATTCCACAACCACATTTCAGTACCCAGATCGGTCACTGACCGACATCAAAGAAACCTGGGAACAATGGACCAGAGAGGCACGCAAATATTCCACATCAGGAGGTCATCCAACAACCATACCATCGTGATCGGTCACTGACCGACAGACAAGCCACAGAATAGAAAAACCGGAGATACTTAATAAACATCAGCAAACGGTTAGCACCTAACCGCAACGAAGATCCCACCAAGAAATCCTTAAGAGCGCAATCGGTCACTGACCGACAAAGGACAAGATAACAAAGCGGCCACGGCAACTACACAAGCATTTATATAAAAGTGAATTTTCTCGCAGCAAACAGATAAGCCCACCTAACAAGAGGAAACCAAAGCGGCATTTATTTAACCGCCAACATCCCATGTAGAACTGCCATCAGCAAATTATTGGCATAGCGGCGTTTATTTAACCGCAATCATCTCACAAAAGTGATATCAAACAGATACACTTCAAGGTACTAATTTGTATACTTGTATCACAGTGGCTAAATGTAACCACCAATCAGCAAGTGCTATCCAGGGTGCGGAACCAAAAATGGGCTAGCTCCTAAGCTTTAATTCTTGATTTTTTAAATAAAGATACGAAGAGAATGAAGACAATCTATAATATGAGTCATTTAGAAAGTTGCTTAAAAGTGCATGCTCTATCCGAATCCTAAAAGAAAAAATGTGGGTTTAGTATCCCTTTAAACTGAGGAGGGAAACATTTGGGTAACATGTCCCTTTAAGGCAAAAAGGTAGAACAATCAAAGCAACATTATATCTCTCCTCAAGTTATTCTAAAATAATACATGCAAACAGTAATAGACCATTTATTTATGCGACTCAAATTCATATGAATCCCTGAATACTGTCTGTGTCTGCTCAGAAAACACAAATGTGCAAAGTCCATATAGTCTGTTCAATAAAAAAAAAAGTACATAAGAAACCACTCTGTAATATCCAAAAATCTGTATAATCCTTCTGTCTTTTTTATATATAATCCTTTCACATACAAAACTTTTAGGGCTAGATTACAAGTGGTGCCCTAAGCATAGTGTGAGTCGCGATATCAATATCTTGACTTTAGCGCGGTATTACAAGCTGAAAGTAAAGACAACCACAAACTTATTTTGGGGTTGCCGGATTTGTGCGTCAGAAGACCTCGCTTAAAGAGTTAAAAAAATGTGCACCAAACACAACATTAATACATAAAAAAAATAGAGTTACACTCATATAAACAATATCTCATAAAAATTATTAATATGAATTTTAATTAAAATAAGTTATGTCTTCAAAGCTATTTGGTATATGACAAGGTATGTACATAAACATGTCATAATATATGTACTGTATGTATATATATATATACATACACATATATGTGTATACATGTGTATTTATGTGTTTACATGTGTATATACTATACATATATACATATATAGATACACATTTGAAAAGAAGAAAATAAATTGTAATCAATATTAATATTTACTAATGTTTTTATTGTGTATTTAGTGTAAATATTTTCTTCACATAAGGGAACATGTTTTATGTATTTTTAAATATATATATATATATATATATATATATATATATTACTACATATATCTGTGTGTGTATATATATATATATATATATATATATATATATATGTGTATATATATATATATATATATATATATATATATATATAACAATAAATGCAACCTTATTTTCTATGTGAAGAACATTGGAATGTAAAATATTCATAATTCATGTTGGGTAAAGCGCACTTGGTTAAACGCAATCGGGTTAGCCTGCAAGCAATTGGTATTAGTTTTTTTCGCTTAAACGTGCTCCATTGAGTGTATGGGGAGAAGCTAACGCAGTCGTGGTATTCGAAGTACAGCAGTTAGCGCACATCGAACTTTGCATTGCATACATTTTACCGCTGGACTTCAAATGCCATGTTTACTTTCAGCAAAATTAGAGCTCAAGCGTGATCGCTAAATACTGCTCCACTTGCAATCTAGACCCTAATCAGTATTCTATAAAATGAAAGCTATAAACATAGTGTACATCATAAGTAAATAAGCACCTATATTTATATAAATTAAATATACTGTATAACTGTCATTATATATAGTGGCCACAAAGTGACAATGCATACAAATATATAATTTTTATGTGTACAAAATATGTATTTAAAATTTAGGGCTACATTAGAAGCGGTGTTGTATTTTTTTGCTTAAGCAAAAAACTCAATTAGGATTTTCATTTTTGCGCTTTTTGGGTTGTGTTCGTATTACAAATAAAATACCAAACTTATTTTGCCCTAGCATTATCCTGAATAGCATGAAAAACCAAACTTAAGTTTTCACGCGCACGTACAAGTATTCCCCAATAGAGATCAATGAAGAAAAAAAGTGGGAAAAAACACCATACCTTTTTCGCATTCCTCAAAGAAGTCAATGGAAATTCAAAAAACAAAACAAACACCCATCGTGCAAACAACATAGCATATTCGCATTAGTAAATTTGAAATATGTACAGTAAATACATAGTTAAAATCTTTTTAAATATGAATATTGCATAAATATATTTTATCATGTTTACATCTACTTAATGGCAAAGGGCTATAATGCACTTATATATATGGTTATATACTGTATGTGTACATATATATTAATGTTTTTATATGTGTATATGTGACTGTAAATACATGTATACACATATAAATACATTAATATATATGTACACATATATAAACATATATATACAGTTGGAGAAAGTGGGATTCCGCACTATCACTATCCAGTTTTTTGGAACAATCTTTATCATATAGGTACGGTGCAACACTGGTGAAGGACCACCCTTGACATCCAGGTTGTAACATATAGCAAAAGAACAAGTGGCACACTATTTCAAAGGCTATACCTTTTATTGACGAGCAACGTTTCGGGGCACCTGCCCCTTTCTCAAGCTAATCACTAATGCTATTGACAAGCCTTTTATACGCCCATAGTAAAACAGGTGACCAAATTACAAAACATGGGAGTGGTTTACAGGTTTGACATTATCACACATCATGTGATTTGATACATAATTGCTTTAGACACAGAACAAAAAAACAAAACAACTTTAACCCCTTACACCCCATTAGGAAAATTGGAAACCTGATTAAAAACAAATGCAGCAAGTTGCCAACCATACACCATATTTAAAGCAAACTTTTCCCCTCATGTTGGACTTGACCCGATTCTTCAGAGGGCTAAGATTAAAAGCCTACTTTAATAATCCAAACAGAGACTGTTTTTCTAAGATCACAGAGGGACATAAAGAGATGGTTCCGTTTGATACAGGACAATATGGCTTAAGCCTTAAAAGTGCATTTAATCCATCAGGAGATAATGCTGTGGTGGAGACATTTTTCAAAATTGTGGACACTGAGTATAAAGAGATTGCCTATACAGATGACACTCTAAGACATAGACACAATTTAACTAAAAAACAACATGATGTACTAAGACAACTTGAAAGGGATACATCCATCACGATCAAGCCCGCAGGTAAGGGCGGAGCCATGGTCATGATGGACACTGCAAAATACAGAGCAGAAATTTTGCGTCAGTTAAATGATGTACAGGTATATGAAAAATTAAGTGGTAATCCCACTGATAATGTTTGTAAAGAATTGCACAAAATCTTAGATAAGGGTCTGAAACATGACTTATTAACTCAAAAAATGCATCAGTTTTTGACACCCACACACCCTTTGACACCAGTGTTTTATGTTGTACCTAAGATACATAAACAGCTTATTGACCAACCAGGCAGGCCGATAGTGGCCGGTATAGGCTCCCTCTTAAGTCCTACGGCACAATTTTTAGACAAAATTTTGGCACCTCTTGTTACGCATGGTAGATCCTATATCAGAGATACGATGCAGATTATTGAAAAAATTAATAAAATAACTGACATGGATGACAATGTTATACTGGCCACTTGGGATGTGACTTCTCTCTACATGGTCATTCCCCACTCTGTGGAGATTGACTGTGTGGGAGAGGCTCTATCGAAAAGCAATTTATACAATGAGGCACAACAGGAGTGGCTGATTCAATTGCTAACTCTGCTATTAACCAACAATTTTTTCCTTTTTGAGAACCAATTTTTCATGCAAAAATCAGGCACAGCGATGGGGTCCAATGTGGCCCCATCCTATGCCTGTTTGGTAATGGATGTCATCAAAGAAAGACATGTATATACAAATCCACTCTTTTCCCAATATTGTCGGGGTTGGTTCCACTACGTATATGATTTGTTCATTGTGTGGGGGGCCCCCTGAGACACTTATTGAATTTAGACTTAGCATTGAAAATGCAGTCCCTTTTTTGAAATTCAGTTGTAAAATGGATATACAAAGAGTGGAATTTTTAGACACAATGGTCTACAAGAATAATGGCAAGCTGATTACCGACCTCTTTGTAAAACCTACAGATAGGAACACCCTTTACATAGGAGTAGTTTTCATCCACCACAAGTCTTTAAAAGTGTGCCCAAATCACAACTGTTGAGAATAGAGAGAATAGTGTCAGATCCGCAAACCAGACAGGTCAGGGCCAATAACATGAAGGAGAAATTTGACAGTAGGGGCTATAACATTCAGGAACTTGATGAAATAGAGAACTCTCTAAAACAATTGCCCAGTCAGGAAAAATACTCCTAGTCCCATAAGATTGAATTTTGTAAGCTCATACAATACTATGAGTAAGAAAGTATTTAACATCATTAAAAAACATTGGTACCTGCTTAAAGAGGCATGTCCAGAGATTAAGAAATTCCAGGAAGTACCCAGAGTCTCATATCGAAGAGGCAACACAATAGGTAAACATTTGGTTCGTGCTATGCCTGTCAAGCCAACAAGTGGTGCCCAATGCCAATTTTTTAGGACCCCAAGCAGGGTACGTTCCCATCAGGGCCGTTTCTAGAGATTTTGGCTCCCAGGGCGAAAATTCAAAACCTTTTCCCGTCTACCTTCCATGTCTCACTGCCATTTAATTTTAATTTAAATCTGTAAAGTGTACATGAAAAATAAATACAATACAACAGATAAAAAAAATTTAAATTGCATAATTACTTTATTGAACTTATTAGGAATACAATACAAATAGCATTTACCATGCCACAAAAGAAACAAAGTCAGAAATACTTCTCCAAATCAAATAGCATCATTACTACAATTACAAGTGAGTCAACTAAAGATTAGGCTGAAACCTCCTTTTTGTATAGACCTCCTATGAAATCAAGAGGCCACTCTTGGACCTGTGTATAGTAGGTTAATAATGGAGATAAACTAACTAGCAAGGCTAAGGCCACTCTTGGGCCATAAAAATCCAGAACAACAATAATTTTTACAATAAAGCAATAATGTCACATTTGAAATACAATAGAAAAATGCAACCGCCAACAGCAAATGTCATCATAAGCAAACTTACACATCATATTTTTATATAATAAAGGAGAGCCCTTTCATGTATTGTAATACTCTTGATTTTCAACCTGGAACAGTCCAAAAAAAAGATGGTATGTGCAAAAGAGGTTACTTTCAGGTCTAATATATATATATATAAAATATAGGTGGTAAAGTGTGTGGTTTCTGCAAAGTAAACCAATAAAGGCTACAATTAAGAGAAAATGTTAACATATTAGCCCACTGATTATGTGCTTCCTTATGCCAAGACCTATGATGATATATATAAAACAGTGCATGTCAGGATTTGGTTTCTGACCATATAAAAATTAACAGAGTATAACCTTATATCAATGATATTAAACAAATATATGCAACAGGAAGCCTTCAGGTGTTGCTATAGGAGCATACTATATGCTATATTTGTTTACGATCATATTATAGCAGGAAACGTAAGATCTCTTACTGGGTTTATACTATTACCACTAACTGAGTAAGGTAACATAAACAAAGGTCTACTCTTTGACAGAGCAGAAATAGTTATAGTTAAAAATACTATATAAAACTACCTATATATACTGATATAGGTGCTGCTATAACAGCATCTTTAATGTTATAATGTATCCCTCTCCTACTCTCCAGGTATGTAGAGGAAAGTGGAGGTTAAGTATGGTGCCCAACAAAGGCCCTTTTTTACCAGCATAACAGAGATTCAGGAATTTTCAACAGTGCTATATCCACTGAGGCATCCACCAACTGACCCTTGATGTCACTGGCATCCCCCGAGGCAAAACCCCTGATATCTTTTCTTTTATTAAAGAAACAACATGAAAATAGTGTTCAGGAACAGCTTTCCCTATAGTATGAACATAGACAACCAGGCCAAGTCAAACGTCAATGAACAGACAACTAAAAGAAATGAAGGTCTAAACAAAGGCTACTTTAGCAGCTGCACAATTGTTTATTGCAGTAGTGTAATCAATTTGCTCTGACAGTTCACTCTCTATAGACAATAGAGGAAGAGCTGAAAGTCTTTCTTCTGCCATTGATGACCGTAAATAGGTTTTAATCAGTTTAGTGATTGGAATGGTGAGTAAGATCCTTATGGCAACCCAAATATTAGGAAACAAGCATTTAGTATTAGTAGATTGTATGTGTTGTAAGACTTCAAGTGGTGTGACAGATTCCTTCAGAATAGTAGGTATAATCTGTGTCAGTTCTTCAGACAACTGGAAGCCATCTATATCACATTCAGGAGCTGATTGATTATTATTAGCCAAGATATGCTCCAGATCTTTGCATAAACTTAGCAGTTTATCTTTCTCTGGTAATGCCATTATGTTATATAGAGAGCCCCATCTTTCATTGTGTACTGATAATTGACTGAAACGACGTTCAAGAGAAGTAGTCATGTTGTCAATTAGAGGGTAGTATACTGTAGACTTACAATGTTGTTCTTCTTCTGCAGGAGTTTCATCTCTGCTCTCATATGCAAACATTATTTTTTTCATCTTCTTCCTCTTGTCTGCTTTGAAAGTGGTTCCAATACCCAAACCTAAAGCGATTTCCTTAGCAGTCACTTTGGCAGATTCGTAGCCAGAATCTCTATAGTTTTGAACAAAACTAATGCATTTCTTTAGAATATCATTGCAGAGTGCCAAATTAAATTGTCTTGACTGCATAGACTGCTTACGATGTTCACTTGGAATAGAAGGTCATACCATAAGAGTTAAAATGAAGCTGAAATCCTCCAAATGCAAATTAAGTGACTTTGCCTCTGATGTGATTACTGGGTCACTGATGTCTTCTTCTAGGCTCATAAGAGCATTATAAATTTCTTCAAAATGATACCGTACAGCTTTAAGGCTTTCAATTCTGCATTCCCATCTTGTTTCACAGACTTTCTTCAGTGAAAGATTTTGTACATGATCAGATAGAATACACCAGCGTTTTGTAGATGCGGCAAAAACATTGTATAGTCTCTGAAGTATTCCAAAGAGGGACACTGATTTTACAGATGATTTAGAAGCATCACCTATCACTAAATTCAAGCTATGACACCCGCACGGATTAAAAAATGCTCTGGGGTACTTCTCCCAAACTTTTTTGGACACCTTTGTTTATGCCTATCATGTTTGCTCCATTATCGTAGCCCTGACCCCGGCAGTTATATATCCAGACCACAATCTGACATTTCACAAAAAAGAAGGTCTGAAAGTGCTTCACCAGATGTTTCATTTGCTATGCGGTAACCTAAAAAGTGCTCTTTTATTGCAATGGTTTCTTCTGTGATATCAACAAATCTGATGGTATACGATAATTGCTCATTATGGCTAACATCAGGTGTACAATCTAGCATAACCGAAAAATATTTTGCCTCTTTAGCCTTTTGCAAAATGTTTTTTTTTCACTTGAGATGCCATTAAAGTGATTAACTCATTCTGATTTCCACAGTAATGAGTATAGATATCTTTACATGTCACTCGCCGTAAGTGATCCATCATTATGGAGTCAAATATTCCTAATAATTCTATTAGGCCCAAGAAGTTTCCATTATTTGGAGAGATTTGTTAGATGTTCCTCGGAAAGCCAAATTATTTTTTGCTAAATAAATTACAACTGACATTATTCTTTCTAATACTGCTCGCCAACGACAGGTTTCTGATTTTATCTGTTCTTTTAATTCTTTGTCAATACCTTTATTTCCCAAAAGACATTTTTCTGCATTAAGCCACATTTTGCTTGCTTGAAAATGTTCGAGAGAGCCTTCATGTTTGTTCAGATAATCACCTATATGTTGCCAGTTATTAATGCCATCTTTCCCAAGCATAGATTTTGGCTTTGGGTCAAACAGCTTGCAGCAAAAACAATATACTTTATCTGAGACAACTGAATATTGTAGCCACCGTCTGGTTGTTATCTCCTTATTTGGTAGTATACAGAACAAATATGAATTTGAATTTTTGGAATCTTTTGGATAGCTATAATTTGATGATGGTAACGGTTGTGGCCCTTCTATAACAATGTGATCTCTTACTTGTCTGTTCTTTGATGATGGACCTGGCCATAAAGAAATATCTTCAAAAGAAATATGTTCGGTAACATTTTCAACTGTATCTTTCTTTTTTTCTGTGATCAAGCTAGTTAAGTTGTCACAAGTTATAATTTCAATTTCACCTTTCTGTATCTCATCAACATGGCTAGTTGAAGGTTCACACATTACATTTTGTAGGATGGACTCAGTTAAAACCTCTTCCTCTGTATCGACTTTTGTCATGTAACCTTCTGTAGCAGTATTAGTTACAATCTGAAGGTCGCCAAATAATTGCTGCTTTTGGGTACTTTCTTCCTTTATTAAAGGGCCATAATACCCAAATGTTTAAACACTTGAAAGTGATGCAGTATAGCTGTAAAATGCTAACTAGAAAATATCTCCTGAACATCTCTATGTAAAAAAGAAAGATATTTTACCTCAAAAGTTCCTCAGTAGCCACATCCCATTGTAAAGGATTTCTAAGCAGCATTTTAGTGTGTCTGTCCTGGGACATCTTAGGGGATGAGCCTCGTGAACTCTCATATTATTTCACCAATCAGGTAAAGGAAGCTTACTATGAAATCTCATGAGAGTTAAGTCAAATCTCATGAGATCGCAGTAAAAGAGTTCATGACCTCAGCACTGCTGATGCTGATTGGCTGCTGTTCATTTCTTCATTTTTTTTTTTAATTTTTACCTGCAGCTGGGAGCAGGTGAAGTATAACTTTTTACACAGAACTTACTCTGCTGAGCTGAGGAGATTGTGAGGTAAAATATCTTCCTTTTTTACATAGAGATGCTCAGGTGATATTTTCCTGTCAGCTTTTTACAGTCATACTGCATCAGTTTCAAGTGATTTAGCATTTGAGTATTATGTCCCTTTAAGAACTTAGACATTACTTTTGCACTTTTAAGATCTTCCTCTTTTTCCATACAAACTCTTTTACGTTTTTTTGCTCCTGAGGCTTTTTTGTTTATTAAGGACATTGCGCTTTCATCAAAACATACTCTAGAATAAATATTTGAACAT
The DNA here is from genome assembly GCF_027579735.1 of Bombina bombina. Classification (NCBI taxonomy): domain Eukaryota; kingdom Metazoa; phylum Chordata; class Amphibia; order Anura; family Bombinatoridae; genus Bombina; species Bombina bombina. The sequence continues at coordinate 918,649,942 of NC_069502.1, forward strand.
TTATTTACACTGACACTGAGATAATGAGAATACTATATAATGAGTACACTACAGTGCACAACAATGCAGGGTATCTACCCACTGATAATGAGTACACTACATTACACAATGATGCAGGGTATCTACACATTGCTAATGAGTACACTACATTACGCAATGATGCAGGGTATCTACACAGTGATAATGAGTACACTACATTGCACAACGATGCAGGGTATCTACACACTGATAATGAGTACACTACATTGCACAATGATGCCGGGTATCTACACACTGATAATGAGTACACTACATTACACAATGATGCAGAGTAACTACACACTGATAATGAGTACACTACATTATACAATGGTGCAGGGTATCTACACACTGATAATGAGTGCACTACATTTCACGGCGATGCAGGGTATATAAAAACTGATAACGAGTACACTACATTACACAATGATGCAGGTTATCTACACACTGATAACGAGTACACTACATTACACAATGATGCAGGGTATCTACACACTGATAATGAGTACACTACATTACACAACGATGCAGGGTATCTACACACTGATAATGAGTACACTACATTGCACAATGATGCCGGGTATCTACACACTGATAATGAGTACACTACATTACACAATGATGCAGAGTAACTACACACTGATAATGAGTACACTACATTACACAATGATGCAGGGTATCTACACACTGATAATGAGTACACTACATTGCACAACGATGCAGGGTATATAAAAACTGATAACAAGTACACTACATTACACAATGATGCAGGGTATCTACACACTGATAACGAGTACACTACGTTACACAATGATGCAGGGTATCTACACACTGATAATGAGTACACTACTTTACACAATGATGCAGGGTATCTACACACTGATAATGAGTACACTACATTGCACAACGATGCAGGGTATATAAAAACTGATAATGAGTACACTACATTGCACAACGATGCAGGGTATCTACACACTGATAACGAGTACACTACGTTACACAATGATGCAGGGTATCTACACACTGATAATGTGTACACTACTTTACACAATGATGCAGGGTATCTACACACTGATAATGAGTACACTACATTGCACAACGATGCAGGGTATATAAAAACTGATAATGAGTACACTACATTGCACAACGATGCAGGGTATCTACACACTGATAACGAGTACACTACATTACACAATGATGCAGAGTATCTACACGCTGATAATGAGTACACTACTTTACACAATGATGCAGAGTAACTACACACTGATAATGAGTACACTACATTGCACAACGATGCAGGGTATATAAAAACTGAGAATGAGTACACTACATTGTACAACGATGCAGGGTATCTACACACTGATAACGAGTACACTACGTTACACAATGATGCAGAGTATCTACACATAGATAATGAGTACACTACTTTACACAATGATGCAGAGTAACTACACACTGATAATGAGTACACTACATTGCACAACGATGCAGGGTATATAAAAACTGATAATGAGTACACTACATTGCACAACGATGCAGGGTATCTACACACTGATAACGAGTACACTATGTTACACAATGATGCAGGGTATCTACACATAAAAAGCTATATATATATATATAATATATATATATATATATAATCCTAAGAGGACATGTAGAAGAAAAAATACCTCCAAAGTGGACGGCAAAAAATATTGGATTATCCACTCTTAATAATGTACAAAGAAAAAATTAAAGACACACTCATACATACACCCATACTGACTCAACCAAAAAATCATATAGACACACTCATATAGACACACAAAAACACACATACACAGATTCATACACACTCATATACACACAAAAACTCAAACTCATACACACACACACATACACAAACTCATACACACACACACATACACAAACTCATACACACACACATACACAAACTCATACACGCACACATACACAAACTCATACACACACATACACAAACTCATACACACACATACACAAGCTCATACACATACACACATACACAAACTCATACACACACACACATACACAAACTCATACACACACACATACACAAACTCATACACACACACACATACACAAACTCACACACACACACACACATACACAAACTCATACACACACACACACATACACAAACTCATACACACACACACACATACACAAACTCATACACACACATACACAAACTCATACACACACACACACACATACACAAACTCATACACACACACACATACACAAACTCATACACACACACACACATACACAAACTCATACACACACACACACATACACAAACTCATACACACACACACATACACAAACTCATACACACACACACAACCCTTTAATTAAAGCTAAAATCATCCCCAAAGGAGTAATGAACTACTGGGACAAAGCTGAACACATCTGTTGAGCCAATAACAAGAGGAATGTGTGCCAAGTAGCTAGTTCCAAGTAGTGCATTGCAACTCCTATCTTTATCTATATGCTTAAAAAAATATCCCAAGAGAACCAAGCTAACTTGATAAAGAAAGTAAATATAAAAGTATTTCTGAACAATGACATTTTGTATTGACTTTTACATCTGTTTAAATGCTAATAGATATGTACATACTATGGGGCATATGTATCAAGCTCCGAATGGAGCTTGATGCCCTGTGTTTCTGGCGAGCCTGCAGGCTCGCCAGAAACAGCAGTTGTGAAGCAGCGGTCACAAAGACCGCTGCTCCATAACCTGTCCACCTGCTCTGAGCAGGCGGAAAGACATTGCCGGAAATCAACCCGATCGAGTACGATCGGGTTGATTGACACCCCCCTGCTGGCTTGTGAGCTGCTGGTGCAATGCTGAATACGGCGAGCGTATTGCTCGCCGTATTCAGCGATGTCTGTCGGACCTGATCCGCTCTGTTCCCCCTAAAACGGGGTTAGTAAATAAAGTATCAGATTCACAAAAAGTATCTGTTGTATACCTCTTATTGTGTTTAAATTCACGCACAAATCAAATGTGATGTATCTATATCAATATCATGGTGATCAGTGTAAACTTAGGTAATTTATAGCTGTTATTTATATTACAACAGCTATCTCTGAGGAGAGGATAACAGAGTGCACAATATGAAGATAGAAATGCTTAATGGAATATGCTCCATCGTTTGGTTGCTGCCAATATAAATATCAGATTGCAGATAAATATCTGATAGTGTGAAAAGATTGTATACAATGTTGGTATCTGATCTAGAGTTCCCCCTTATTTCACATTGGCAACATAGCCGTATCAAACACTGATTGCTAGTTTTTGTTATTAATAAATAGTGTTTAGAAGCGTAGAGAAATTTAAGTAAGAGTAATAACATATATTCCTTTTAACTCACAAGAGCGGTATTTAATATCCAGTTGTATGGCTAATTAACGATTAATATTGCCTTAACCGATTAATTCATACTAGAGTACTGCAGGTAACACAACAAATGTTTGTGGTAATTTGCCTGTATCATCAGGCATCACTGTTTAATCTTTATTCAGCTAGAGAATAACAAATTAACCTGTTGTCACAATGGCATTTATACTGATAATAATATCTATATGTGGAATGATTTATTAAGTACAAAACTATAACAGCTATATATACCCTTACAGCCTTACTATTTTGTATGTTTATGCTGATACAGGCAATTACTTAAATTTCTCTACTCTAGCTTCGAAACACTATTTATTAATAACAAGAACTAGCAATCAGTGTTTGATACGGCTACGTTGCCAATGTGAAATAACAAGGGGGAACTCTAGATCAGATACTAACATTGTATACAATCTATTCACACTATCAGATATTTATCTGTAATCTGATATTCTTTCATAATGGCAGCAACCAAACATTGGAGCATATTCCATTAAGCATTTCTATCTTCTTCATATTGTGCGCTCTGTTATATAAGTTGGAGCTAGTTGGAGGGAGGAAACGAAACAGCCCTAACTGTCTGTTTAACGAAATTAGTTTACTAATATTTACCTTGATGATCGATGTACAGACAGTCTGTCTGGGGGCTCCCTGGGATGGTCTGGTCACTTAGAGCTGCAAGCCTTTCTCTGATTGCTGGCCTGAGGCTGTCAGCGGCTGGGGTCCCCTCCTGGCTGGCCCTGGGGATAAGGTGCGTGCGTGCACATTGTTGGCTGCACTGTCAGACGTGCTGCTGCCTGCTGATGTGCCTGGCTGGCTGTCAGTGAGTGGGTGAGTGCCTGCTGCTGCCGGTTGATGACGCTACTGATGTGCTTTCACTAGAAGTACTAGCTAGCAGCTACTACGAGTCTAGTACGATGGATGGGGATGGACCACCTCTTGAGGACTCTCTGGAGACGCCTGCCTGCCCTAGGACCAGTAGTCTCTCTATTCACTCACAATCAGAGACAGACAGTCTGATCAGATTTGTGTGTGTACACACTGTAAAGTGTGGGAAAAAACCTACTTCCTTCCTCCCGCTCTAACGCTAGCTGGCGCCTGTCTGTCTCTGACTGTGAGTGAATAGTCCCACCATTCGCCTAATCACCTACCTCCGCCTCTGACTGACTGTCTGAGTCTGACTAGCTGAAACCAACGCCGCCCAACTGCCGCACTGTCTCCACCACAATGAAAAAAAAAAAATTACAAAATGTAAAAAATGTGATTTTTTTTTTTTCCAATTGCGCCCACTGCACCCTATGCGCCCCGGGCCACTGCCGGTCTGCCCGCCCCTAGAAACGGCCCTGGTTCCCATGTTTGAGGTGTGCCCAATGTAATAATATAAGCAAGGGGGGAGTTATCTCCCATCCCTATACTGGGAAGATATACCATATCAAAGGTTTTTACACCTGCAATTCGAATTATGTTGTTTATGAGCTAAAATACCCATGTATGCTATTATATGTTGGCGAAACGACCCAAAAAATACGAGACCTCATTTGTCAACATAAGTTGACTATTCACAATAATAAAATGTTACATCTCCCAGTTTCAGCACATTTTGCAGACATGGGCCATCAGGCAAATCAGTTGAGGTACTGTACATGACCATTGAGAGTGCCTCTAAAAAACCCAGAGGGGGTGATAGAATTAGGGATCTCCTTAACAGAGAAGCCAAATGGATTTGGCTACTTAATACCATGCACCCAAAGGGACTCAATAGAGAATTTGATGTTTTACCATTGATTTAATCATATGCCATAGATCGTTTTTGAAATGTATATATCATAACTACTGTATTCTTTGTTTGCTTTAAATATGGTGTATGGTTGGCAACTTGCTGCATTTGTTTTTAATCAGGTTTCCAATTTTCCTAATGGGGTGTAAGGGGTTAAAGTTTTTTTGTTTTTTTGTTCTGTGTCTAAAGCAATTATTTATCAAATCGCATGATGTGTGATGATGTCCAACCTGTAAACCACTCCCATGTTTTGTAATTGGTCACCTGTTTTACTATGGGCCTATAAAAAGCTTGTCAATTGCATTAGTGATTAGCTTGAGAAAGGGGCAGGTGCCCCGAAACTTTGCTCGTCAATAAAAGGTATAGCCTTTGAAACCATGTGTCACCTTGTTCTTTTGTTAAACATATATACAGTATATATATATATATATATAAATCAAATGTAGATGAAAGGCGCACTCCCACTCGCTCTTAGGATAAGGACCAGGGTGCAGAAAATTCCAAATAACACAGTCCAGTAATTGCACTCTCTGGATTTAACCCCTTAACGACCGAGGACGTGCAGGGTACGTCCTCAAAAAAAAGGCAGTTAACGCCTGAGGACGTACCCTGCACGTCCTCGGTGTGGAAAGCAGCTGGAAGCGATCCTGCTCGCTTCCAGCTGCTTTCCGATTATTGCAGTGATGCCTCGATATCAAGGCATCCTGCAATAACCATTTTTAGCCATCCGATGCAGAGAGAGCCACTCTGTGGCCCTCTCTGCACCGGACATTAACGGCTAAGTTCGTTGGTGGGTGGGAGCCGGTGTGGGAGGCGGGTGGCGGCCATCGATGGCCTTTGTGATGCGGAGGGGGGCGGGATCGGGGGCGGGGACGAACGGGGGGCACGTGCGGATGCGCGCACGTGCACGGGGAGGGAGCGGGTGGGAGCCACTACGCTGCAGAAATTTTTTAGTTAGAAGTGGGGATCAAGGGGTGAATTATATTTATTTGGTGATCGGTTTGGCTGGTGGGATATTGGACTGTGGGGGGGGAAGCTACACTACAGAAACAAATAAAAACAAGTAATAAAAAAACATTTTTATTTGCAAACTGGGTACTGGCAGACAGCTGCCAGTACCCAAGATGGCCCCAATTAGGCAGAGGGGGAGGGTTAGGGAGCAATTTTGGGGGGATCAGGGAGGTTGAAGGCTAAGGGGGGATCCTACATAGCAGCATATGTAAAAATTTTTTTTTTTTTTTAATACCTTTTATTTTAGTACTGGCAGACTTTCTGCCAGTACTTAAAATGGCGGGGACAATTGTGGGGTGGGGGAGGGAAGAGAGCTGTTTGGGAGGGATCAGGGGGTGGGATGTGTCAGGTGGGAGTCTGATCTCTACACTAAAGCTAAAATTAAACCTGCAAGCTCCCTACAAACTACCTAATTAACCCCTTCACTGCTGGCCATAATACACATGTGATGCGCAGCAGCATTTAGCGGCCTTCTAATTACCAAAAAGCAACGCCAAAGCCATATATGTCTGCTATTTCTGAACAAAGGGGATCCCAGAGAAGCATTTACAACCATTTGTGCCATAATTGCACAAGCTGTTTGTAAATAATTTTAGTGAGAAACCTAAAGTTTGAAAAAGTGAACAATTTTTTTTTATTTGATTGCTTTTGGCGGTGAAATGGTGGCATGAAATATACCAAAATGGGCCTAGATCAATACTTGGGGTTGTCTACTACACTACACTAGAGCTAAAATTAACCCTAGAAGCTCCCTACATGCTCCCTAATTAACCCATTCACTGCTGGGCATAATACACGTGTGGTGCGCAGTGGCATTTAGCAGCCTTCTAATTACCAAAAAGCAAAGCCAAAGCCATATATGTCTGCTATTTATGAACAAAGGGGATCCCAGAGAAGCATTTACAACCATTTATGCCATAATTTCATGAGTTGTTTGTAAATAATTTCAGTGAGAAACCTAAAGTTTGTGAAAAAATTTGTGAAAAAGTGAAATTTGTTTTTTATTTGATCGCATTCGGCGGTGAAATGGTGGCATGAAATATACCAAAATGGGCCTAGATCAATACTTTGGGATGTCTTCTAAAAAAAAATATATACATGTCAATGGATATTCAGAGATTCCTGAAAGATATCAGTGTCCCAATGTAACTAGCGCTAATTTTGAAAAAAAGTGGTTTGGAAATGGCAAAGTGCTACTTGTATTTATTGCCCTATAACTTGCAAAAAAAGCAAAGATCATGTAAACATTGGGTATTTCTAAACTCAGGACAAAATTTAGAAACTATTTAGCATGGGTGTTTTTTGGTGGTTGTAGATGTGTAACAGATTTTGGGGTCAAAGTTAGAAAAAGTGTTTTTTTTTTTGTTTTTTTTCATCATATTTTGTATTTTTTTTATAGCAAATTATAAGATATGATGAAAATAATTGTAGATTTTGAAAGTCCATTTAATGGCGAGAAAAACGGTATATAATATGTGTGGGTACAGTAAATGAGTAAGAGGAAAATTACAGCTAAACACAAACACCGCAAAAATGTAAAAATAGCCTTGGTCCCAAACGGACAGAAAATGGAAAAGTGCTGTGGTCATTACGGGATTAACTCACAGCAAACTTTATTGTGAACGTTTTCGGAGCATTCACTCCTTCCTTTAGGTCTGAGGAAGGAGTTAATGTTCCGAAAACGTTCATAATAAAGTTTGCTGTGAGCTAAATCCAGAGAGTGCAATTACTGGATTGTGTTACAATATATATATATATATATATATATATATATATATATATATATATATATATATATATATATATATATATATATATATATATATATATATACATATACATATACATATATATATATATATATATATATATATATATATATATATATATATATATATATATATATACACAAATACATCTTTAGCAATGTATATGTATGTGTCTCAATGTTAAAGCCATTTACCTGCCCTTTTTTCCTGAGATCTCCTATCTTTGAGTCCTTATAACTTTTTTGTGCAATATTTTTTTTTAAATAATTTTTATCAGACAGTGTTAATATAACTGTACTTTGTAATGTATTTTTGAAGTGTTTTGTACAATTTTTTTGTTTCAGAAATCACTTAACCACAGCTCTGAGATCGTGGAAAGGATTGAAGGGTGAAGGGCAATTGCGCTAGCGCAATTGCAATTTTGCTCCACTTGTAATATCAGCTAAATGAAAATGGCTTGCAACAAAAAGATTGCCCTAGCGCAAACTGTTTGCGCCTCACTTGTAATCAATCCCTAATTTGGGTATTGTGTTTTTATTTATTTTAAGTGTATGCAGAACTTTACAATTTGTACTGTGAGCTAGTCAATATAGCTGACGATAATTAAGTGTTTTTTTCATACCTTATTGCAATATAGAAAATTATTGGATCCACTGTTTAAAACAGATGATAACAATCAACATTTTTTAAATTGCTCATTGTTCTTGAATTACACCACTCATCTTTTTTTTATAAAGAAAGTATTCAGCTAATCAATACAACAGAACATATAGGGCCATATTATAAGTGGAGTGTTATTTAACGATCCCGCTTGAGCGTTAACTGTGCTAGAAGTAAGCTGTTTGCGTGGATCAGGTAGTTGAAAATAAACTGTTTTCGCTCTCGCACTAGACCAATGTGTGTAAAAATCTGAACTTAGAATATAGTACGTGCGATAACGCATTACCCCATATAAGTTGTTAAAGGGACACTAAACTCAAAATTAAACTTTCATGATTCAGAAAGAACCTGCAATTTTAAGCAACTTTTAAATTTACTTCTATTATCAAATTTTCTTCGTTCTCTTGGTATCTTTATTTTAAAAAAAACTACAATGTAAGCTTAGAAACCGGCCCATTTTTGGTTTAGCACCTGGGTAGCACTTGCTAATTGGTTTCTAAATGTAGCCATCCAATCAGCAAATGCCACCCAGGTGCTGAACAAAAAATGGGCTGACTCTTAAGCTTACTTTATAGCTTTTTAAAATAAAGATAACAATAGAACGGAGAAAAATTGATAATGGGAGTTAATTAGAAAATTGCTTAAAATTGCTGCTCTATCTGAATCATGAAAGTTTATTTTTGACTAGACTATCCCTTTATTGGAGCAAAAAAGTGAAAAAAAAAACCCCACCCTAATGGCACGCAAACCTGATTACATATTCTCAAGTGCCCTAACCCGACATAAAAATATGAATATTTCACATATAAACACATATGTGTATATATATTTATATATATATATATGAAGTTTTTTGCACAAGTATACCTGTATATGTATCTATATATACTGTATATGATTATATATAGGTATATATATAAAGATAAATATAGGAATATCTATTTATAAATACATAGAACATATGCTGCTATGTGCAAAACATTGGGATGTAAAATATTTATACTAAATACAGTAAAACACTTTTTTAAAAAAATGACTAGTGCATAAATATGTATTCATGTGTTTTCTATGTGTATATATGTCTGTAAATACATTTATACACATATAAATTCATAAATACATATATACACATAAATATATCTGTACACACACACACACACACACTCACACCTGTGTGGAAGTGTTTGTCTATATATATGTGAACAGTCTACTTTTATGATTATTACTACATTAAAGAGACTTTTAAACTCATATCCTCGGTCCGTTTACTGCTGGATCCCATCCACCTGTGTGGAAGTGTTTGTCTATGTTACTTTCTGGCGGTTTGTTTTGGGCACAATACCGCTTCCAGCAGTTCTTTAAAACACTGTCCCTCACCCGACGCTTCAAATATTGGATATATCGTCTGTGGAACAGCTTTCTAACATTTTCATGCCTCTAAAGACGTGACTGCCAGCAGAGAGGAGCACAGCCCCTGCATCAAGTGGAGTTGGGTGAGTGAGTGTTTTACTTTATTAATATTTGGACTTCAAATACGAATTGCACCTTTAAAGACTATCTTGCTATATATTAGGTGTGGACCAGTCTATTTACGCAACTGCAGAAATTTTGGTATTTGTAAAAAAACAAAGGCTACAGGTTTTACCAGAACATTTATTTTTTATACACATAATTCTCACCTGTTTAGCCTTTAATAGGATCAACACCTTAATTAACGGAAGAAACCAAATTCTTTTCCCTAAGGCTTGTATACGATATTGCAACACAAGCTATTTTTAGGGTTACCGTTCAGCTTTTTCTTAATTATATATATATATATATATATATATATATATATATATATATATATATATATATATACATACATACATACATATATATACACACACACACATTCAGATATGTATGTAAATCTATGTTAAAGACCTTTCCATGCCTTTTTTTTTTCTTATCTCCTGAGACCTCATATCTTTGAGCCCTTATAACTTTTTTGTACGATATTCTTTTTTTAAATATGTTTTATTAGATTATATTATTATAAGTGTAACTGTACTTTGTAATGTATTTTTTATGTGTTTTGTGACACTATTTGGTTTCCCTAAACAGTTAACCAGAGCTCTGAGGTTGAGCTCATTAACTTCAATTACGCTCAAGCGATCATGTTTACTTTCACCTTGTAATACGAGTGAAAAACCTGATTTACGCAAACACCTGCACTAAACCCCTTTTCGCTTGCGCGTAACTGTTAGTGCTCCACTCGTAATCTAGACCATAATGTTTGAATATTCTTATTAGTATATAATGGAAATGTTATTTGTTTATATAGGTAATGAATATCAGATTGTTATTAGACAGCATACTTGTCAAAGCTCATGTAACATATAAAAACAAGTCACTATATACCAGAGATGTGCAGTGAGGTCAGAGGCTAGTGAGGCACTGCTGGCTATGATATGCCTGAGAAACTCATATATGAACTCAATATTGGTAGCTTAAATTTACAATTAAATTGGCAGGTTGCACAATTATTATTATTATTATTATTATCAGATATTTGTAGAGCGCTAACAGGTTCCACAGTGCTATGAACATAGTGAACATAGGTGGTATATAAAAAACAATTACAGGGATCAAATGGGTAGAGGGTCCTGCCGAGAGTTGCACTGTTGTAGTCTGCTCTTATGAAGGTGGACTACAAACAGCTGGGCTCATAGGCTTACATGCTATGAGGTTTAATGGGATAGCAGTGGAGATAGGAATGTTAGTGTAGGTTGTATGCATCCCTGAATAGTACAGTCTTCAGGGAGCACTTGAAGCTTTTAAAACTAGGGGAGAGTCTTGAGGAGTGAGGCAGAGAGTTCCATAAGATGGGAGCCAGTCTGCAGAAATCTTGTAAACGTGAATGTGAAGAGGTAACAAGAGAGGAGGAGAGGAGGAGATAATGAGCGTAGCGAAGGGGTAGGGAGGGAGAGTAACGTGTAAGGAAGATGAACCTGGAAGAGGCATTCATTATGGATTGTAAAGGAGCTAGGTGGCAGCTAGGGAGACCAGAGAGGATGGAGTTGCCATAGTCAAGGCGGGAAAGGATGAGACAGTGGATTAAAATCTTAGTTGTGTCTTGTGTAAGGAAATGTCTGATTTTAGCGATGTTTTTAAGGTGGAAGTGGCAGGCTTTAGCCAAGGACTGAATGTGAGGAGTGAAAGAAAGATCTGAGTCAAGTCTGACCCCAAGACATCGGGCATGTGAGGTTGGGGTAATGATGGAGTTATCAACAGTTATAGAGACATGGGGGGGTAGAGATTTTGGAACAAGGGTGGAAAATGATGAGCTCAGTTTTGAGAGATTTGGCTTTAGGTAGTGAGAGGACATCCAAGATGAGACATGAGAAAGACAGTTAGTGATACGGGTTATCAAGGAAGGAGATAGTTCTGGTGCAGAGAGGTAGATTTGCGTATCGTCGGCATACAAATGATAGTGAAACCCATGGGACTTTATTAAGGAACCTAATGAGGACGTGTGGATTGAGAAGAGAAAGGAACCGAGGACAGAGCCTTGCGGTACCCCAACAGAAAGCGGTAACGGGGCAGAGGATGCCCCAGAGAAGGATAAACTAAAGGTACGGTTAGACAAATAGGAAGAGAACAAGAGAGAGCTGTGTCGCAGATGCCACAGGATTGGAGGGTATGGAGCAAAAGAGGGTGGTCGACAGTATCATATGCTGCAGACAGATCAAGGAGGATAAGTAGAGAGAAGTGGCCTTTGGATTTGACAATTATAATGACAATGATAATGACAATTAGCATGCATTTATACTCATTCAACACAAATAAAAAAAAAAGAAAGTGCATGGTCTTACCTTCCCAGAGGCAGGACTTTTTTTCACTTGCTGTGATGAGATTGAACATTTTTCTGCAGGTCACTTTGAAATTAAATTAACCTGTAAAATTAGGTAATTACACTAAAGCAGTGTTTCTCAACTGTGCTCCTTAAGTACCCCAAACAGGCCAGTTTTCCATTATAGCTGAACCAGTGCAAATAATCAGCTGATGGGTGAGAGCAGGTTGGTAACCATGTTGTAAATGATCCGCTGATTTCTTTGCATGTGCACTGGTTCAGCTATAATGAAAACCTGGCCTGTTGGGGGTACTTGAGAACCGTGATTGAGAAACACTGCAGTAAAACACCAGCTCATCTGCAATGTGTTAATTACCTGGAGAACAATGCCATGACACACCGTACACTGTACCTAGAAAAGTATGTATGAGGAATCTTCAGTGTTTTTCAGTAAAAATTTAATTCACCTTTTTGACCATTATATGGTGATGTTGTACTTGGAGTGAGTTAGAGGTTTGAGACTCCAAATCTCCAACTCATTCCCAGTGTAAGAAAAAAATAAAAAAAATGAAGGCAGCCGCAGTTGTCACCTGTTTCTTCTGAAAAGCAAAACATCCCCTCAATGATGATACAAAAGTTTTTTTTTTTGCAAGTTGGAGCAAAAACAACAACTTTTTGTTTCATGAGATTGAAGGGATGTTTTGCTTTGCAGAAGAAACAGGTGACAACTGCGGCTGCCTTTAATTTTTTTATTTTCTTAGACCTGGAGTGAGTTGGAGCCTTGGAGCCTCAAGCCTCCAACTTACAGCAAGTCCAAGAAAATAAAAAAAATTATAATGGCATTTTTAGTTTTCAGTCAGACCCTTAAATAAGACAGCAACTTCTGCAGTGCCACTCATACACTTATACCACTATGCTCCAGTAGATGCTATGCATCTTTAGATATAGATGTTTATACTGTGCATTTCTCATCAGTTCTCTATGCCACCATACAACCACCTTATCTTGTGTCTCTCTTCTCTTTCACTCTGCTTGAACTTCTGAATGTGCTTTGTCTGTAACCAGTTCCCCTTACACCAATAAGCAGTAGTTACACCCCACAAACATGAAAAAGTAGTTTTTCAGCAAAGGTACATTATTTGAAAATAAGGGAAAAAGGAAAATTATACATTTTGCTTGTCAACACACATTTTGTTTGCCAATGCCAGGCCAGCAAGCACCACTCAGTGCTAGGACTAACCTTTACTGAACTGAAGTGAAGTCCCACTATTCTGACTCCAGTCCTGCTGCTGCTTATGTGTCAGTCAAGCATGCCCGGCCACTCAGTCTTCTTCACTTCACCGCGAAACAGTGTACTATGTGTGTGCATTCGCTCTAGATTCCCTACCAGAGCTCTTCCCACCAGTCTGCTGCTCCACCTCTTCTCCACTCTGGTACGTTCCTGCCTGGTCCTGGTTCTGTCACTCACTGTTGTGAACCAACCAGGAATGTGACGGGTAGTGTTACAATTGCCCCCCATATGTGGCAGCTAGGAGAGCTGCCTCAATTGGTGGTTTATTGGCAGTGCAATGAAAGTACATGACACTGGGTGGCACTGGCGCTCGAGTGTGTTGAACCAATGGAGAGATGCAGACTAGACATGTGCAATAAGTTTCAGCCCAATTTTATTTTTCAGACAAATTTTGGCTGATTAGGATCAATCCAAATTTTCGAATTGGCACCACTAACAAAAATCCAGAAAACTAATAAGTTAGTTTCCGAATTTTCGGATCCATTCTTTATTTATATTCATTCTAATCTAAACCGCCATCCCCCCACATCGCCAACACTAAATAAACATATTAACCCCTAAACTGCCGTCCCCCACATCTCCAACACTAAATAAACCTATTAACCCCTAAACTGCCATCCACCCACATCCCCAACATTTAATAAACATATTAACCCCTAAACCGCTGTCCCCCTACATCACTTACACTAAATAGAGCTACTATCTCCCCCCATATCACCAACACTAAATAAAGCTATTAACCCCTAAACCGCCACCCCCCACATAGCAATAACTAATAAAATGTATAAACCCTTATCTGACATCCCCCACATCACAAACACCTAATTAAAGTATTAACACCTAAACCGCCATCCTCCCCACATTGCCAACACTAAATAAACCTATTAACCTCTAAACCACCATCCCCCACATCGCAGCTACCTAAATTAAACTATTAACCCCTAAACCTAACACCCCCTAACATTAACATAATTAAAATACACCTAAATTAAAGTTACAATATTACTAACTACCTAGTTAAAATAAATAAAAACTTACCTGTGAAACAAAAATTAAAAATGAGCTTAAACAAAAAAAATAACATTACTTGTTGAAAAAAACTACAAAATAAAAAAACTTAACATTACTAAAAATAAAAAAACCTAACATTACAAAGAAAAAAACTACAATTACAAAAAAATAATAAACACTAAAATTACAAAATATAAAAAAAAATACCATTGCAGAAAATAACAAACGAAATTATCCAAAATAATAAAAAATATTCCTATTCTAATACCCCCATTTAAAAAAAAATCATACACCCCAAAATAAAAAAACCTTATCTTTAAATAAACTACCAATAGCCCTTAAAAGGGCCTTTTGTACGGCATTGCCCTAAAGTTAACAGCTCTTTTGCCAATAAAATAAACCAAATACCAAATTACAACCCCCATCCCCCAACCCAAAATAAAAAAATTTAATTTAAAAAACCCTAATCTACCCATTGCCCCAAAAAGGGCATTTGTATGGGCATTGCCCTTAAAGCTACATAAAACAACTTGAGATAGAGAAAAAATATAATAATTTGTACATTAATTACTTTACCTGCAAATTTATAGGGCAGTGCCTCGCCATTAACCCTTTCTTTTAAGTTTCTGAATTGTAAAGCTCTAATTCCCAAACACAATTCCTTTTATGACTGTAGCTATATCCATTGTTGTTTTGGTAAAATGCACAAATGAATAGGGATTATCTGCTGGAGCACGCCTAGAAGCTGTGAACTCAGGTGAAATACAATGCCTGTGTCTAAACACTGATAAGAGGGGTGGAGCACAGTGTCCAGACAGCATGGCTATTTTAAGTATTTTTGAAAATTATTTTAAATGCTTCCCAACAATTTTTTAAACAATTTTTTAATGCAAACTATTTTTACTTAATTAGCCCTTTCAGGATATGCACAGATCTCAACCTGTTTTATGGCACTTTAAAAGGACATTCAGCTCTTTTTCAGCCCATTAAAAATAAAAAAGCCCTAATCCTAAAAAAAAAAACACCCCACAAAAACCAAAAAACCTAACACTAACCCCAAAATCAGTAATTACCATTGATGAAGTCCGGCGATCCATCTTCATCCCAGCGGCCAAACATCTTCATCCAGACAGGTCCATCATCTATCTTCATGGCGGAGGCGGAGTGGTCAGTGGATGCACGGAGGAGGAGCAGAGACAGAGGTCCATCGACCCTACTTGGAGGTCCCCTTCATTCAATCTTCCGCCGCACACTGAATATTGAAAGCAAGGTACCCCTTTTATATTGGGGTACCCTTGCATTCTTATTGGCTGAAAAATTCAAATCAGCCAATAGGATGAGTGCTGCTCAAATCCTATTGACTGATTTGAAACTAATGAAAACAAAAAAAAACTTTTTTTTTCAGTATGCACATGTCTAATGCAGACCTACTCACTTCCTTTTTCCATAGAAGTTTACATCAAAATGTTTTATTTTATTTTAAAGGGCTTATTGATTATTTTTTTTACATGAATGACATGCGAGGTTCTGCCTCACCTGCCTCTCCTGACTGCATGTCTCTGCTATATACACATACCCTTCATTATTTCCAATATGCCATTCATAATGGAAGGCTTCAGGTTAGTCAAGGATACCTATTGGGCAGATTTATCTGTGTTTCATGGGAGTCATGATAGGCAGTGGAGGAATAACAAGTGGTCTATGAGAGTGTTTCATGGGGTTTGGTGTGCAATGGGTAGTGTAAGAGCAGTTTAAGAGTGTACATTTAGGCAGTTCCTGGTATTGCTTAGGAAAATAAACATTTATAACAAAGAGGGAGTTGTGGATGGATCAGAGCTTTCAAACCAGGACAATCCCACAGTTTGTTGGACAGTTGAGAGACCATTTCAGTCCATCAGAAGAGTGTTTGATTTGATTTCTTTAGAGATGCAAAGTACTAAATCAGGAACAAACAATGGCTCAGTAGCTTTTTCTTTGGCAAGTAATCACTTGGTAGCAGCCTCTTTTTGCTCACTTATGCTTCTCACAGGGTAGAACTTTCCTGTAGTATATTAGTCTGATCCCACCTAAAAAGTACAGTCCAGCAGCAAAATAGCATGAAGTCCTTATCTAAACAATGGACCTGGCAACCCCAAACAATTGCTTGGCCCTTCTGTGGGCATCATCAGTGAGGTACAGCTGCTTGAACTCAGAGGCGTAACGAAAGGAGTCTCAGAGGTCCACACCTTATTATTATTATTATTTGAACCTGCAAGTAGTGATTTTACAGTTAAACCTTCCAATATATTTGCACAGGAAGGCAACACCCGTGCATATTATTTGGAGTAGAGTAACCAAGGGATAAGGAGGAGTTAGAGGGCCTGATATTCAAAACCTCTCCACTCAAGTGAGATATTCTAAGAATTCTCATCGTTATGGTGAGTCCCTTTAAAAATATTAGAAACACAAATTGTATCTTGTTTATGTTGGTATGTAGTGTTCTTTATGCAAGACAGACAATACAAGGTCTAAAAAAAAATCCCAAAGATTTTGTGTGATTTTTCTCGATGCTGGCGATGTTTTGAATATCAGGCCCATAGTCACTGAGAAGTAGTGCCTCTTGGTCCTATGTGGCTGCTAGCACAGCCTTTGTTGATTGCAAACATCCAGAAAGGAGTCACTATTGAAATAGGAAGCCCTGCAACTACATTTGCCCTGGGGCCCGGTGAGGTTTAGTTACGCCCCTGCTTGAACTGCAATAAATCCAGAGCACCTGCATTTCTTACATTCAGATTGGGCAAAAATGCAAACACCTTTAAAAATATATATAGTTTCCAGACTTTTCACAAGCTAAGATTGAACCAAAAATATTATTCTATCATTGATTACTGCATTCTATGTTTGACTACAGCATCTTTACTTTTCTTAGCAAACTTAATTCATGATGCAATGTAATTAACCCTCTTCTATCATTTTGTGTTCATTTTTAATTGTTTTAAAAAATGAAAAAAATCTTAACTGCAATCATGAGTTAACATTTTGATTATCATATTTTATTTATGATTATTTTTCATAGTTTATGAACAGGATTTCATCACTTATAAATAATTTATTTAGTACTTATTTCAAGAAAAATATCGGCGAGATTACGAGTCTTGCATTAGCCTCAAAAAGCAGCGTTGAGGGGTCCCAACGCTGCTTTTTAATGCCCGCTGGTATTACGAGTCAGGCAGAAAGGATCTACCGCTCACTTTTTTTCCGCAATTTTAGCTTACCGCAAATCCCCTTACGTCAATTGCGTATCCATCTTTTTAATGGATTTTCCTAACGCCGTATTATGATCGCCTAAAAAAGTGAGCGGTAGGACCCTCTCCTGTCCAGACTCCTACCGCATTTAAAAGTCAGTAGTTAAGAAATGTATGGGCTAACACCGGAACATAAAACTCTTAACTAAAGTGCTAAAAGTACACTAACACCCATAAACTACCTATTAACCCCTAAAACCGAGGCCCCCCCCCACATCGGAAACACTTAACTAAAATGTTTAACCCCTAATCTGCGGACCGGACAATCGCCGCCACTTTAATAAATATATTAACCCCTAAACCACCGCACTCCCCGCTTCGCAAACACTAGTTAAATTTTATTAACCCCTAATCTGCCGTTCCTAACATCGCCGACACCTACCTACATTTATTAACCCCTAATCTTCCGACCCCAACGTCCGCCGCTACTCTATATAAAATTTATTAACCCCTAAACCTAAGTCTAACCCTAAGTCTAACCCCCCAACTTAAATATAATTTAAATTAAACGAAATAAGGTAGGAAAAATCCTATTGGCTGATGCAATCAGCCAATAGGATTGACCTTGTATTCTATTGGCGAGCTCAATCCTATTGGCTGATTGCATCAGCCAATAGGATTTTCCTACCTTAATTCCGATTGGCTGATATGATTCTATCAGCCAATCGTAATTCAAAGGATGCCATCTTGGATGATGTCATTTAAAAGGACCAGTCCATTCAGTCGTCGGCCGTCGGATGAAGAGGATGCTCCACGTCGGATGGTCTTGAAGATGGATCCGCTCCGCTCCGGAAGGATGAAGATAGAAGATTGCCGCCTGGATGAAGCGCTTCTGCCAGTCTGGATGTCCCTCTTCTGGCCGGATAGGATGAAGACTTTCGAACCCTCTCAAAAACCAACTTATGCCGGCTGGGTGAAGACAGCTCAATGTAGGGTGATCTTCAAGGGGGTAGTGTTAGGTTTTATTAAGGGGGGATTGGGTGGGTTTTTTAGAGTAGGGTTTGGGTGATCTGTTGTGTGGGTGTGGTTTAATGTTGGTGGGGTATTGTATTTTTTTTTTACAGGTGAAAGAGCTGATTACTTTTGGAGCAATGCCCGCAAAAGGGCCCTGTAATTTTAGTATAGGGTAGGGAATTTTATTATTTTGGGGGCTTTTTTATTTTATTAGGGGGATTAGATGAGGTGTAATTAGTTTTAAAATTCTTGTAATTCTTTTTTTTCCTGTAATTTTAGTGTTTATTTTTTCTTTTGTAGTTTAGTTTATTTAATTTAATTTTAATTAATTGTAGGTAGTTTAGGGAATTAGTTTAATTATAGTGTAGTGTTAGGTGTAATTGTAACTTAGGTTAGGGATTATTTTACAGGTAATTTTGTACTTATTTTAGCTAGATAGTTATTAAATAGTTAATAACTATTTAATAACTATTGTACCTAGTAAAATAAATACAAAGTTGCCTGTAAAATAAATATAATCCTAAGATAGCTACAATGTAACTATTAGTGATATTGTAGCTAGCTTATGGGTTTAATTTTATCGGTAAGTAATTTCGTTTTTAAATAGGATTAATTTATTTAATTATGTTAAATTTATTAGTTTAATTTAAATTATATTTATGTTAGGGGGGGTTAGACTTAGGGTTAGATTTAGGCTTAGGGGTTAATAAATTTAATATAGTAGCGGCGACGTTGGGGTCGGAAGATTAGGGGTTAATAAATTTAATATAGTTGCAACCAACGTTGGGGGCGGCAGAGTAGGGGGTTAATAAATAAATGTAGGCGTCGGCGATGTTAGGGGCAGTAGATTAGGGGTTTCATAAGTATAATGTAAGGTGGCGGCGGGTGGTCCGGAGCGGCAGATTAGGGGTTAATAATATAATGTAGGTGTCAGCGATAGCGGGGGCGGCAGATTAGGGGTTAATAAGTGTAAGACTAGGGGTGTTTAGACTCGGGGTTCATGTTAGGGTGTTAGGTGCAGACATAACTTTTATTTCCCCATTGGAAACAATGGGGCTGCGTTAGGAGCTGAACGCAGCTTTTTTGCAGGTGTTAGTTTTTTTTTCAGCCTGCTCAGCCCCATTGTTTCCTATGGGGAAATCGTGCACGAGCACGTTTTGCCAGCTTACCACTACCGTAAGCAACGCTGGTATTGAGGTGAGATGTGGAGCTAAATTTTGCTCAATGCTCACTTTTTTGAGGCTAACAGCGGCTTGCAGAAAACTCGTAATACCAGCGTTGGCTTAAGTGAGCGGTAAGAAATAAAGGAGCATTAGCACCGCACAGCCTTACCGTCAAAAACTTGTAATCTGGCCGTATATGTTTGTATCTACTGAGGCAAAATGGATCACAGGAGGATGGTTGCTAGTGCAAGACAAGTGTTTTACACTAAGCATGTGCTTTTGTTTAATTTAGAAGGAAACAAATGCCAA
>NC_069502.1:918670650-918778150 GCF_027579735.1 Bombina bombina
AATTGGTGACCGCCAGTGGCATTTGGCTATTTTTGGAGCTACATTTCTTTTTGCTAAAGTGAAACACACTAAGATATGAGCAAATCCAAATCTAAGTGTGTTGCACTTTCACAGGAAGGAATAGGACTCTAAAAATAACTGAATGTCGCTGATGGCCACCATCTTCTGCATTCTTTGCCATCTAAATAAAACATATACACATGCCTATTTTACACCATCTTGTTAGTGTTGCTAAGCAACACATTCCTTAAGCCTCTTGCCTCTAAAAATTACTAAATTGCTGGATGTCAAATCATTTTTTGGGGGTTACATCCAACACACATTTTGTGGGCACTTATAAAGCAAAAAAGAGGTAAGTACGTAAACCTACTGAGAAATTGAAACATATAACACTTTACTCCAGCTGTATGATTTAAAAGGATACTAAACTCACATTTTTGGTTCAGCATCCTGGATAGTGCTTGCTGATTGGTAGCTACATTTAGCCACCAATCAGCAATGCTATCCAGGTGCTTAACAAAAAATGGGCTGGCTCCTAAGCTTTGATTCCTGCTTTTTCAAATAAAGATAGCAAGAGAACAAAGAAACCTTGATAATTGGAGTAAAGTGGAGTAAGAAAGTTGCTTAAAATTGCATGCTCTATCTGAATCATGAAAGAAAAAACATTGGGTTAAGTATCCCTTTAATGCTTTACAGCTGAAAGTTAACATGACCAATGGAAACGACCATAATTAACAAGGGTAACTAATGCAAAAAATGGCGTTCTAACAAATTACAACATGTACTTTTTGTATTATAATTAGGCTGACCATATTGCCGCTTTAAGAAGGAACACATATGAAAAATACATATGTGAGGGTTCTTATACAAAACCATTTCTTTAAATAGCCCTGAAAACAGCCCTGACATATGTATTTTTCATGTGTCCCTTTTTAAAGCGGCAATATGGTCAGCCTAATTATAATGTCCTTTAAACAATACCTAAATAAATACAGAATTGAGATTTTTTTTTTTAAATAAAAGTGGATATTCAACATGTTATCAAATGTAATGAATGTTTAAACTGAAAGTTATACAAAATATATAGCTTGTTGTACTTTTCATCCTGATGTTTCATTGCTCTCAAGTAGGCAATCATTTCAACACCCTGAAGCTTAGTGATTATAATTTGTTACAAAAATGACTGGCACTTTCAAAGCTGCTGCCTTTGTTACAGAGTGAGCAAAATTATTAATGGTAACATCTAGAGATACATTGCAGATAGTGTTTTATATTTATATGAAAGTTTAATTGGGAAGGTCGGAATTAGAACTGGGGATGCAACAGCAATATATAATAACATTGCTACTTCAAAGTTAAATTTACCTTTTGGACAAAAATAACTAATTTAAAAATAACCTGCTGTGCACAGGGTCTGGAAGGGATAACTGTATAACAAAATTTATTTTGCTTGCACTTTAAAAAAGCAGTTTTATTAAAATAAATTTGAATTTGAACCTTGCAAAAGAAATATGGTCAAAACCTTCATACTTCATATTAAAAAAAAACAAAAAAAAACAATTTAAGCCCGAAGGAACAGATCATTTTTGTTAGCTGGTAGGTTGCAAATATAAAATACCTTGGTTGCAACACTAAAAACTCACAGTGGTAGCATAGATTGTTTAAAATGCAACCCTGTGTTCTATGGTGCATATTCAATTTGATAAAGAGGCTATCTTTAGAGCCTATCAAATATTAATCTTATAAACATTTGCTTCTGTAAATACAAATGCAAGAAAATCTATTCCATAGCAGCATTTGAAATCACATTTTCTTGTGTATTTCGTATGCATATAATACTAACATTTAACTGCTGTTATTGCAGTAAAGAAGGGAGTTATAGCCAGCCAATGGCAACAATTGCATAATCAAAAGATTGCTACATTGTTGTAAACTTTATAAGGTTATGTTAATTACATTAAAGGAACAATCTACTCCAGGGGTTAGTGTATTTTTTATGTAAGTGCGTAGATTGTCATTCTCTAACTGTAAGTCTCTGTAAGTATCCATCTCTTTTAGTAAAGAACACAGACCTTAAAGGGACAGTCTAGTATAAATTAAACTTTCATTATTCAGATAGAACTTTTAATTTTAATCAACTTTCTAATTTACTTTTATCATCAAATTTGCTTTTTTCTCTTGGTTTTCTAAGTTTAAACTAAACATAGGCAGACTCATATGCTAATTTCTAAGCCTTTGAGGGCTGCCTCTTATCAAATGCTTTTTAAATCTCTTTTCAACACAAAGAGACAGAAAGTACACGTGGGCCATATAGATAATACTGTGTTCAGGCACAGGGGGTTGATTTAGCACAAAACAATGCTACATTTAAGACAATAGATAATAAACAGTAACTGTCATGTGATCAGGGGGCTGGAAGAAGGTTCCTAGATACAAGGTAATTACAGAGGTAAAAAGTACATTAATATAACTGTGTTGGTTATGAAAAACTGGGGAATGGGTAATAAAGGGATTATCTATCTTTTAAAACAATAACAATTCTATGGTAGACCGTCCCTTTAAGATAAACAGAACTTCAGTAGAGCTGAGGAGCTGTATTAAGTGAATCCGTTGAGAGGAAATTTAACAAGGTTACTAATCGGTGGTTCAGCTTGGATAGCACAGCGGTTGATTGAAAGTTTGCCCGCGAACCAGTTCACGCTTCTGGACGGGATCCAAAAGTGAGCTCAGATCGTAGGTAGATTCAAAAGACAAACAGAGATGAAAAAGTTCCTAGTGCCTAAGTCCCACAAAGTTGATCAGTTGAGATGCAGAGGAAGCGGAAGAGACTTGAATACAGAGCTGTTGATCAGTGCAATCCTTACTAGGAATACAAATTACCAAGCAAAGTCTGATATGAAGATTGGTCTATTTAAAGGTTGTTGCAAATGGAAGGAATGCCCAATGTTAAAGGGCCAGATATGAGAATAATCATAACATTTTGATAGAACAGAGCACTGATCTGCTTTTCGACAGCTGTACCTTGTACATCAGTTTACCTCACATAATAGAGAGCTGAAGTGTTACTTTTTTGCAGGTTTTTTTGCACAGCTTAAAAGTTACATAAGAAATATAAATTCCAAGATGGCAGCACCCAATGTGAAGATGCAGTGCTTCACTTACTTAGTGGTTAAAATAGGAGTGACTTTGACTTTGAAGACAGCTGCAGGCACAAGAGGAAAACCAATAGCATTGTGAGTAGTAACCATTCTATTGTAGTTGTACTCAGCAGTTTAATGTGCCTTTAATAGTGCACAACATTAGCCATGAAGATAACTATTTTATGTTTTTTTCTGGAGGTAAAGATTTCAAGCTTCAGAGGTATTATGCAATTTGGGATTGCGATCACTAACAATACCTGACAAAGTTCAGAAATCTTTATATGCAGAAAACAAGCTATCAACCCTGTAGTTATATTCAATAAGAAAATACTTTACTAATCTATAGCATTTTTTAAAAAAAAACAAAACACTATGACACTATGTTAAGGCACTCAAGTCATATTGTTATCATGAAAAACCCATTTGAGTAATATTGGGAAGTTTGATCATTATAAACCACAATGCTACTGTAATGCTTCTATATATATAAAAGTCAAAATGATAAAATGGTACTATACCTTACAAATAACGGACTAATATTGTCATAAGAAAGACAGGTGGAAAAAAAAGAAAATTATATGTAAAATGTATATAATTTTATTATTGCACTTATATGTCCCTTTAAATTTTTGAACTAATTTATTTCAAGAGGGAATTTAGCACTTTGTTATGATCAACAGCACTGCTAGGATTTGTGCTGGTTCGGAGAAAGCAAGTTAGAATTTCTACACTTGTGTATATTACTTGGGTCTGAATGATTGAAAGCCCTGCAGTATATTTATAGTACAGCCAGCTTTAATTATCTTTTGTAAAATGACTCCAATGTTGCTGCAGCAGTGTCTGAAGAAGTGATTTATTTAGGAATTTAGAGACTTTCAGTATTTCATGAAAAAAACGACACTTTGAGCTTGAATTTCTCATTTCCGAGGCCAGTAAGCTTTCTATATTGTCATTACAAAAGTGATTAGGTCTAATTGTAAAGCAGTGAAAGGAAAAGACCGGTGTGTGCACAGGACTTTACTAAAATAAAAAAAGCATTTGTGCCCTTTATTATTGTGATTATTCCCAAAAGCTCTGGAATTGATCCAAGGATTGCAATATCCAGTTGACGATCCTTAGCTGCTCGGTTTCTTCCACTATGAACAGTTTAATTAGAGCACTGCGCTTTGGTTCTAGAAGATAATAAAAACATACATAAGGTTGCCTGGAGGGTGGAAGAAGGGAATAAATGGAAAGTAGACTGATTACTTACCCATCCCTTCCTATCTCTTATCCAGCCCAATTACTTCCCTCTGTGTAATTGGATAACACTTTTTTAATCCCAAGGACATAATGCGTTACAATATTTCTTGGCAGCCAAGGCTTTACATTTTTTTTTTTGCACTATTGGAAGATGCCAGAATAATTTTCTTTTGCAATATTTTTATATCACAATTATAAATACCTTTGTAATATGTATTTTGAAATAATTATTAATTGTCAAACTCTTAAATGTGTGTTTAGTAGTGAAACATTTTGATTGTCAGTATGTTCACTGTATTTCAATTATCAATTATATTTTATTATTGTTATTAATGAAGATATAAACATTCACCGGCCACTTTATTAGGTACACCTGTTCAATTGCTTGGTAACACAAATTGCTAATCAGCAAATCACATGGAAGCAACACAATGCAAGAATCTAGACGTGGTGAGGAATGGGGAAGAAAGGGGATTTAAGTGACTTTGAACATGGCATGGTTGTTGATGCCAGACGGGCTGGTCTGAGTATTTCAAAAACTTTTCACACACAACCATCTCTAGGGTTTACAGAGAATGGTCTGAAAAAAAAGAAAATATCCAGTGAGTGGCAGTTGTGTGGACGAAAATGCCTTGTTGATGTCAGAGGTCAGAGGAGAATGGGCAGACTGGTTTGAGATGATAAAAAGGCAACAGTAACTAAAAAAAACACTTGTTACAACCAAGGTATGCAGAATATCATCTCTGAACGCACAACACATCGAACCTTGACGCAGAGTATAGTTGATGACCATGTCCATCTCTTTATGATTATAGTGTACCCATCTTCTGATGGCTACTTCCAGCAGGATAATGCACCATGTCACAAAGCTCAAATAATCTCAAACTGGTTTCTTGAACATGACAATGAGTTGACTGTACTCCAATGGCCTCCACAGTCACCAGATCTCAATCCAATAGAGCACCTTTGGGATGTGGTGGAAAGGGAGATTCGCATCATGGATGTGCAGCCGACAAATCTGCAGCAACTGCGTGATGCTATCATGTCAATATGGCCCAAAATCTCTGAGGAATGTTTGCAGCAAAGAATTAACGCGGTTCTGGTTTTTTTTTTTTGGACTTCCGGTAGGAGGGGCCAAGCGAGCAGATGCATGTGAAGTACGCTGCCTGCTTCCAGAGGCCTGAGAAAGGAACCGCGGCATCGAGTGCCTATAGGCGGGCTTAAACTACCCAGCCCAGGACCTTCTACGTGCCGTCAAGGAGGCTGATAGCCCTGTAGAGCCTGCTCACATCGGCTTACACGGCCCACCTACAGTGACCGCTATGCAAGCCCCCTGAGACACACGCTGCCCGCCAGGACCCAAGGAGCAGCTGGAGAGTGGGAGAAACAACAGCAGCGGGAAAGGTGTCACCGTCATCAACTTCTTGGCCCAGGAGGAAAGGAGACAAGTGCTTCTTTTTGTCCAGCTCAGGAAATAGCCCAAAGGGATTCTGAGCATAACATCACCTTGGCCTGCCAGCAAGTCTACATATTTGAAGCACCTGCAGGAGAGAAACCCCTGCTGTGCGGAGAAACCACAGAATATAGAAACAACTCTACTGAACAAGATAAGTTTGAACTCGCTTTTTCCCTTTTTTTCTCGGTAACTTTGTGGAAACTTTGAGTGCATATATATGGTAGAGGGGGGGGGGATGTCAGGTGTAGAGCTACATTGTGAATATACTAGCGTTCCTGCAAGGGTAGGACCTGACGCAGGATATCTATACCTCCCACCCTTCCCAATGCATTATAACTCCCAGAAGGGAAAAGGCCTTGATTGAAGGTTACCAGCATACTGAGAATTATTTCTTCCCCTATAAGAAAAGACGGCAAAGAGAGAACTAACAAGAGCAATTAATGGCCTAATAGGAGAAAGAGAGAGGAGAAGGAAAAGCAGATCTTTTATATAGTATAGATTACTGGCTGGATTTGCTGCTGGAAAAGAAAGGAAAAAAAAAAAAAAAGAAAGCCCAGAGAGACGTTTTCCTTCTCATTTTTCGCTTACTGAATAGGTTATTGGCTAGGTTTACTGTTGGAAAAGAAAGGAAAAGAAAGAAAGAAAGCACAGAGAGACGCTTATCTTTTTATTTTTGTTTACTGAAGTAAAATGTGGGAATTATAATTTTTTTCAAGCAACTTATGCCATAATAACACCAATACTGGAACTATTAGAACTCCTGTATAAATACACTGGTCAAAGGAACTTTTAGTGAAAATAGCCCTGGGGCTAACTCTGGGTTAAAAGAGACATATTATCTATTTTTTCTTTTGTTTTCTGGCTGGATAAATTTGTTATAAGGTTAAAAACCATGATAATAGGCAAACAATTATAACAGTTAGTAATGCTATATATATATTACCCCTAGAAACTTAAACTACTTTGGTTTGGTGTATTAGGCAAGGTAGTATAGGGTTAAAAGTTAAAATGTGACAATATACCCTAGGACTAAGGGTTTTATATATTTCTAGGCATTTATATGTACAACTACTGATTGTTCACAAGGATCTGCAAGTAAAATTTGGTAAAAGAGGGAAGTTGGAAAAGTAACTAAATCTAAATTAAGGATTAATAAGCAATGTATACGCTATGAATAGTTTGGAATAGCAGAAAATCTTTGTATCTAGCGTTCTAATTGCTAAATCCAGATTAATATTGAGCTATTTTACTTGAATCCTCTCTCGGAGACCCTTAGTAAAAACCAACTATTATTGTGGTTGATAAGTGTGACAGAAAATTAAAAGCAACTATAGAGGTCTCATATGTAAAGTTGTGGTAAAAGATATTATGCGTGGTATGGGTTAAGCCTGAACCTAAGAAACTACTTAAAATAGGATTGGTATATATAATTTTAAAATTTGAGAAAAGATAAACCTAACTCATTTCAGTATAGAGTACACAAGACTTGAACACCATATACTTAACTTACGTAGCTGAAGGTAGAAGGGAAAAATAGTACACAAGAACAAATATGTCTATCTTTAGGTAAAGGGGTAGTCTACAATCTAACCTAACTTGGAGAAATTATCTATACACCTCCATCAATAGAACAGGGCCTTAAATATCCTCAAGAATAATCACATAGTCTGGTCCTTTTTATTAACATATAAACATACTTCCCAAACATAAGGGGATATCACTTAATTGAGAGGTAAAGGAGGAGAACACATTTATATTTATGGAAAAATATTTAAATAAAAGTAAAATCACTTCACCAGGTATGTCTTCCAGAAGTAAAAATCAAGAAAAAAAAGGGAGTAGTATTTCACAGGAACCACAGGGGGGAACAGGGGAAATGATTCTTGCACAAAGTTCTAATAATGAAGAATTGATTAAACAGCTTGACGCACTATTTACACCCAAGTTTGATTTAATACAGAACAATATCACTGCACTAACATTTGAAGTAAAACAATTCACAACCAGACTTACATACGCAGAACAAAGAATATCAGACATTGAGGATGGGGCCCTACAGAGGGAACAGACATTAAGCAATATGACCACCCAAATTGAAAATATGAAAAACAAACTTGAGGACCTAGAAAATAGAGCCAGAAGGAATAACTTGCGCCTTATTGGTCTGACAGAGGATGTTCAGGAAAAAGATCTTAAGAGATTTGTGGAGGTAGAATTAATGGGGCTATTGAATATTGGAGCTGAAGCCCAAGTTATAACAATTGAGAGAATACACAGATTAGGCCCAGAAAGACAAGATGAGGGTAGGAATAAAACAGGTAGACCAGTTATTATGAAACTGTTGAACTTTCAGGAAAAAGTTAAAATTATGAACGCCTATCGGAAGGCAAATGGTGAAATTAATTACAAGGGTAGGAAACTCTTATTGTTTAACGATTTTTCTTATGAGACATCTAACAAACGGCGAATACTTGTGCCAATATGTACCAAATTAATACAAGAAGGCTGGAGAGTTAGACTCTTATACCCAGCTAGACTCAGTATACACACTACTGCAGGGAATAGGGTTTTCACGGACGTAGAGGAAGTTAATGAGTTTCTTAAAGACCACAGAGACAGCTTAGAGAGACAACAAGGTCTTGCAGATTTGGTTTACTCTTTCTTGAAACTTTTTGTTATTGGTTTTCTTTTTGCTTGTCTAATATATAAATGAGTGTGATGTATATAAATCTTGTTTTTAAGAAAATGTTCAGAATAAAATTGAGGTATAGGGAAAGAACCCCCTTTAAGGGGAAACTGGAAGGAAAGAGGAAGATTCCCACTGAAATAAATGGAATTAACAAAGTTTTGGTAATTTTTTTTCTTTTTTTTCAGTTAACTTTTTTTTTTTTTTTTTTTTCCGCCCATCTCCCTCCCCCCCTCTCCTTACTTTTGTTAATTGTCTGCTATTAGTGGCACTTCACCCCGCAAACATATCTACAGACATGGATGTATTACATCGGAATTAACTAAACCTATAGAATTGAGAAAATGAGCCTTAAAGTACTTTCCTGGAATATATGGGGAAGTTACATCACTCATGAAACGTAAATCTATTCTGAGATACGCAAAAAAATTAGGGGCTCAAATACTGCTTTTGCAGGAAACACATTTAAAAGGGGATGAGGCTATCAAATTAAAAGGGGGATGGGTCAAAGAGGTTATATATACCACAGGGCATCAAAGAAAAAAAAGGAGTGGCTATCCTGTTTAGTAAAACAATAGACTATAAAATTGATAAACTAGTGAGAGACGAGGAAGGAAGATATATTATACTGGAAGTTGAAATAGCAGATAGAAAGATTGTTTAATTCAATGTTTATGATCCAAATGAGGAGACTTCTGGCAAAGCTTACGGGATAAACTGTTAATATATTCTGAAAATACCATAATTATAGGAGGAGATTTTAATATTGCCCCTAATACCACACTAGATAGAAGTAGATGCAGCGTTGATCAAGCAATGAGGCAAAATCCGCTAGATAAATCTACAATAGCAAGAAGAAAAAGAGAGTCCCTTGTTATAAAGAGGCTCCAACAAGATTTAAAATTAACTGATATATACAGAAATAGACATCCTGATGAAAGAGAGTATACATGTCTTTCGAAATAAAAAAAAACGTTATCTAGAATAGATTACTTCCTTATCTCAGAGAAGTTAATAGATTGCACTCAAGAAACACGTATTGACATAATAACTATATCAGATCATGCCCCTATTTCAATTACATTAGATCCTAAACCAAAGACACGGAAACTTAACCAATTCTTTTTTCCAAAATACTTAACAAAAAATAATAAGTTTATAAACTTTTTAAAGACTAAGTGGGCTGAATACAAACAGTTTAATATTAATTCCTTTGACAAAACTCATATATATTGGAATGCCGCGAAAGCGGTATTAAGAGGCGAGATTATAGCATACCAAATAAAACAAAATAAAAAAATGCATGCATACAGACAGCAGATAACTAACTGCTTGATTAACAAATATTCTAACTATATCCAGGCAAAAACTGAGGATAACTGGCAACGATATATTCAGGCTAAAAAAGATAAAGACAATTACCTTATGCAAAATGAAATCAGAGAAAATATAAAATCTTGCACACAGTTTTATAGGTATGGTAACAAGGTGGGCAGCTTTTTAGCACGAATTGATAAAAAATATAAAACTAAAAGTTTTATAAAAAAAATTAATGACAAAGACCACACATGGACTCATACTGGAGATATACAAAAGGCCTTCCTTGAATATTTTACGGAACTCTATTCAGCACAGCATATTAACCTTAATACAAAGGAGACATTTTGGAACTCCCTGACAATCCCAAAGTTAGAAAGTAACTGCCTAATAAAAATTAATGAACCTATCACAGAAAATGAAATCAGACAAATAATCAAACTAATGGCAAATAACAAAGCGGCAGGACCGGACGGTCTTCCATCCGAATTTTATAAAATTCTTATAGATGAAATAACTCCCACATTGAATGCTCTGCTGAATGGGTTCTGGAATGGATGATTGGAACCATTAGCTGATTTTAATGAATCCACAATAATAGTAATACCTAAACCAGGACAAAATCCACAATTAATAGATTCATATAGACCTATTTCACTACTCAATATTGATTATAAAATATTGACTAGTATTTTAGCTAAACGAATACAGGTTTCACTGGATACAATAATACACCCTGATCAAACAGGGTTTATGAAAGCGAGGTCTTCAAACGTTAATTTAAGGAAGGTCTTTTTAACAATCTCAGATCAATGGTACAAAATAAATATAATAAAAAAGTAAATAAAGAAGACAGCTCAATAGTATCACTCGATGCAAGTAAAGTTTTTGACTCTGTCACATGGGACCACCTTGTCACCTCTCTTACAAAATTTGGATATACAGGTAATAGTCTTAATTTAATTAAGAAACTGTATAGTGAGTCTAGGGCTGCGATAATTATTAATGGTAACAAAACATCTTATTTTCCCCTCCTAAGAGGGACAAGACAGGGATGTCCTTTATCGCCTCTAATTTTTAATATTGCTTTGGAACCCTTGTTGATTGCCCATAGAAGCAATATACAGGGGATCGAGATAGGCGGTAAGAGAATACAGCTGGCGGTTTATGCAGATGATTTATTGGTATTTTCCAGAAATTCAAATAAAAATTTTAACAAAATATGCAGATTATAGAAAACTATGGCTCTTTTTCAGGGTACCATATTAATCAGTCTAAATCTGAAGTATTATGGCTTCAAAAAATCAGAAACAAAAACATTTAAAGAAGTAACTAAACACATGACATACTTGGGGGTTAAAATATCTAATGATCCCACAGAATGGTACGCTCTGAATATTGGTAATGGCATTAGACAATTTTGTGACACTCTTAAAAGGTGGAGTTCTCTTCCACTTTCTATCTCTGGCAAAGTAAACTTGCTTAAGATGATAGCACTCCCAAGGTTACTGTATCTCTTTCAGAATATACCTCTCCTAATTAAGAAACATGAGATTAAGATAACTAATCACGCAATTAAAGAATATATATGGTCGAACAGAAGGCCCAGACTTAGTTATCAAAAATTAGTATTTAATAAAGAATATCTGGGCCTGGGCCTCCCTAATTTAGTAATATATAATCTTGCTGCAGTGACAAAGATTGCGTTAGATTGGCTCTTGGAGAGTAATCACTTTACTTTGCCAGAGATAGAGAACGGTTTGATAAAACCTTTGTACTTAACAAATATCCTCCACCTAGAGGTTAAAAACCTTCCACTCTATGTTAAAAGAGTGGATATCTTCAGGGATACTGTTGTGGCATGGCACAGAACTTGTAAATACTTAAGTATACACCCCTATGCAACACGTTATTTATCCATCAAAGGTAATTCAGAATTTAAACAGGGTCTCTCTTACAAAATATTCTCAATTTGGCAAGAAAAGGGATTATCTAATGTTATTCAATTAACAAAAAATAATCAGGGTACAATTCAGGTTGAAGATTTTGAAATAATTAAAAATAAATATCTCCTTTTAGAGAAGCACTTTTTTTCTTATTTACAAATTAGGCACTACTGCTTGAAATTAATACAAATACAAGGGAATAATTGGGATCTCTTGCCACTAGTTCCGGTAATTAATCTCATTAAAAGTGGTAAATATTCTATATCATTGTTATATAATCTAATAAATAATATTCATTATAAACAATATATTGAAATTGGAACTGCAAAATGGAGAGAATTGTTCTTTCCGAACCTCACCACGCAAATAATATTAAAAAGCGTGGAGAGTGCCCTAAGATACAAGGATTTTGGGGAAAGATAAATTACTGGTTAAGCAAAGTTTATCAAAATCAAATTCTTTTACACCCAGAACAGATTTTCTTTTTCCATTACAAAAAAGAACAGTTGCAAAATAGGAAATTTATAACAATGGTAATTTTGATAGCAAGGAATCTTATATTGAAAGGATGGAAGAATGCTAAATCACCCTCCTTTGGTAATCATGGGGAAAGTATTCACCACCAATTTCTTATAGAATTACAAGATACCTTACATTCTATTGACACTAACACAATGCACTTTTTTAACAAATAGGAGAATTGGATTAAAAATAGGGAGACTGAAGAGCAGAAGAAAATAATTAGTAATTTTAAAAATACAGTCTATATGGAAAATTGCAGGCTAAGAGGGGAGTGGCTCTTTGAAGAGGCTGACTAGATTAGATTACTGACCGGGGGGGGGGGGGGGGGGAGGGGGGGAGGAGGAGAGAGAAGCCCTTTTTTTTATATATATATATAGAACTTAGTGGGAAAGTTATCAATATAGAGATTTTTTTTTTTTTCCTTATCTTTTTTTTCTTCTCTGTGGTTGAAAAGGAGAGAAAAGACAGAAGGAACGTTAGACTTTTTATGTCTTTCTGGTATTAGGGAAGGGAGAATGTTATCTCTTATCTTATTATTCTTAATGGTATGTTTCATTGATATGTTTTCTTCTTTTTCTTTTATTTACTTTATTTATGAAAATGGTCAAAGTAGAGTAAATATATATTTTACCAAATATTAGTTGAAACAAAAAGTATAGATCATGAAAATGTTATACTATTATTCTGTTAAAAATTTGGAAAGACTGATTGCTTATAGTTTGTATTTGATGTATGAAATCAATAAATCTTTGGAAAAAAAAAAAAAAAAAGGCGGTTCTGAAGGCAAAAAGTGGGTCCAACCCGGGTACTAGCAAGGTGTGCCTAATAAAGTGACTGGTGAGTATATATATATATATATATATATATATATATATATATATATATATATATATATATATATATATATATATATATATACACATACAAGTTGTGTATATATATATATATATATATATATATATATAATATATATATAAAACAAGTTGAAAGTAGACAGATGTGCTCGAGCGCAAACAAAATTTGCGCTTGTCAGGTTAGTGCAAGTGTAATTATGTGTGTGTGTGTGTGTATATATATATATATATATATATATATATATATATTATATATATATATATATATATATATATATATATAGTGGAGCTCTTCCCAGATGTTATTATATTACTTTTATTCAAATTTAATATTTTTTTTATTATGTTTTACTGTGTTTTAATGTAAATATTTCACATTCCAATGGGGGTAAGGGTGAGGGGAACTCAGGGGGCTGAAATAGTCTTTTGAAATAGCTTTACTGAATGAATAATAAACAGAACAACTAGCAGTTCAAATTCTGGAACACAAAAACAGCAAGTCTTTAAATATGCCAAACGCTGAACACAAGATTCTTGTTTGATTTCAAAGTCCAGTGAATCTGAATAGACTAGCTGGGGCAGATTACTCAGCGGGTACTGTTGGTGAGTCTGCCACAGAATTCCAGGTAGGTACAGGAGACACAGCAGTAGTGTAGATAGCTGTCTCTGATAAAGCAGACACAGGAGACTCAGAAGGCACAGGATACCCAACGGGTACTGTTGGTAAGGCTGTCACAGGATACCAGTTATGTATAGCAGGTACAGTTGGTTTGAGGAAAGCTGTCACTGGTATAGCAGATACAGGAGACTCAGCAGGCTCAGGATACTGTCAGGGTTTTTTCCCTGCTTTGTTTGCCATGTGCTGCTGGCAGCCATTTTACTCACCTCTTTTGCTGACTCTGGTGCATACTGCGTGATGCTGCTCATTTTCTGTACTTCCTTTTATGGCCAGACTGGTGTGCAACATCCGTGTGAGACAGGATGCAGTCTCAGAATTGTGATGTCATCACTTATTATTTAAAGGGCCTCTGTTCAGTATGCTTTGCCCTTACGTTGTCTCAGATCTGTTTGTGAGAGCTCCTGTCTATTACCTAGCTGTCCCTCCTGGTTCCTGATCCCTGGCTTGTTCCTGACTCTGCTGTTCTCCTTGTTCCTGATTCCGGCTCATCTGACTACTCGCTTTGGCTCCTGACTCGGCTCGTCTGACTACCAGCTCTGGTTTTGACTCCTGGCTTGTTATTTGACTTGTGGACTTTTTATTATTTTTTGCTATTAATAAAGGTGTGATTATTTTTGCATTTCTCATCTCAGTCTGATTCCTGGCACCCTGACAGATACCCAGCAGGTACTGTTGGTGAGGCTGTCACAGGATTCCAGGTAGGTACAGTAGGTAAAGCTGGTTTGAGGAAAGCTTTCACTTTTATTGCCGATACAGGAGACTCAGCAGGCACAGGATATCCAGCAGGTACTGTTGGTGAGGCTGTCACAGGATACCAGGTAGGTACAGCAGGTACAGTTGCTTTGAGGAAGTTTTTACTGGTATTGCAGATACAGGAGACCTCAGCAGGCACAGGATACCCAACAGGTACTGTTGGTGACATTGTCACAGGATGCCAGGTAGGTATAGCAGGTGCAGCCTGGTTTAAGAAGACTGTCACTGGTATAGCAGATATAGGAGGACTCTGCAAGCTGTTCTCCTTGTTCCTGATTCCGGCTCGTCTGACTACTCGCTTTGGCTCCTGACTCGGCTCGTCTGACTACCAGCTCTGGTTTTTGATTCCTGGCTTGTTATTTGACTTGTGGACTTTTTATTATTTTTTGTTATTAATAAAGGTTTGATTATTTTTGCATTTCTCGTCTCAATCTGATTCCTGGCACCCTGACAGATACCCAACAGGTACTGTCGGCGAGGCTGTCACAGGATACCAGGTAGGTACAGCAGGTAAAGCTGGTTTGAGGAAAGCTTTCACTGTTATTGCAGATACAGGAGACTCAGCAGGCACAGGATATCCAGCAGGTACTGTGGTAAGGCTGTCACAGGATACCAGGTAGGTACAGCAGGTACAGTTGCTTTGAGGAAAGTTTTTCCACTGGTATTGCAGAATACAGGAGACTCAGCAAGGCACAGGATACCCAACAGGTACTGTTGGTGACACTGTCACGGGATGCCAGGTAGGTATAGCAGGTGCAGCTGGTTTAAGGTAGACTGTCACTGGTATAGCAGATATACGAGACTCAGCAGGCACAGGATACCCAGCAGGTACTGTTGGTGAGACTGTCAAAGGATACCAATTAGGTACAGCAGGTACAGTTGGTTTGAGGAAAGCTGTCACTGGTATTGCAGATACAGGAGACTCAGCAGGCACAGGATACCCAGCAGGTACTGTTGGTGACACTGGCACAGGATACTAGGTAGGTACAGCAGGTACAGCTGGTTTAAGGAAGACTGTCAACTGGTATAGCAGATATAGGAGACTCGGCAGGCACAGGATATCCAGCAGGTACTGTAGTGAGATTGTCAAAGGATACCAATTAGGTACAGCAGGTACAGTTGGTTTGAGGAAAGCTGTCACTGCTATAGCAGATACAGGAGACTCAGCAGGTACAGGATACCCAGCAGGGTACTGTTGGATGCCAGGTAGGTATAGCAGGTGCAGCTGGTTTAAGGAAGACTTTCACTGGTATAGCAGATATAGGACACTCAGCAGGCGCAGGATACCTAGCAGGTACTGTTAATGAGACTGTCAAAAGGATACCAATTAGGTACAGCAGGTACAGTTGGTTTGAGTAAAGCTGTCACTGGTATAACAGATACAGGAGACTCAGCAGGCACAGGATAACGAGTAGATACTGTTGGTGAGGCTGTCACAGGATACCAGGTAGGTACAGCAGGCACAGCTGGTTTGATGAAGGCTTTCACTGGTATAGCAGATACAGGAGACTCAGCAGCACAGGATACCCAGCAGGTACTGTTGGTGAGACTGTCACGGATGCCAGGTAGGTTTAACAGGTACAGCTGGTTTAAGGAAGACTGTCACTGGTATAGCAGATATAGGAGAATCAGCAGGCACAGTATACCCAGCAGGTACTGTTGGTGAGGCTGTCACAGGATACCAGGGTAGGTACAGCAGGCACAGCTGGTTTGAGGAAGGCTTTCACTGGTATAGCTTGCATCAGGTTTTGCTCTCAAGCTAACTTTTTATTTTCAAGTTGTAATATGCACGCCTGTGTTAAACGTTTACTTTCAATGGTGTTAGCGCGCGAGAAAAAAAATATTTAGTGCAACACTTACTGAATTCTATCATGAAATGAACCTGATAAATGAATAAAGATACAGCTGGAAATCTAGGCTAGACTACAATTGGAAAGTACACACGTTCACTTGAGCGCTATCGTGATTTATGCATGTCGGGTTAGTGCAACTTTAGAGTTTGCGTAAAGTGCAGGGAATTTTTTTTGCATTAAACACAAACATAAATACATGTTCAGTTCAGTTACACTCATATAAACACTTCTGATAAACAGCTTCAACATATATATACATACATACACTTGTCTAAATATGTGTATGTATGTATGTATGCAATGCTGGTGCAATGCCGTCCCTGCAGATTCACTGCCAATTGGCCGCTAACAGTGGGTGTCAATCAACCCAATCATATTCGATCGGGTTAATTTCTGTCTGCTGCCTCAGAGCAGACAGACAGGTTATGGAGCAGCGGTCTTTAGCCGCTGCTTAATAACTTCTGTTTCCGGCAAGCTTGAAGACTCGCAGGAAACACGGGGCATCAAGCTCCGTACGGAGCTTGCTAAATTTACCCCTTTAGGTAAACCTCACTGTTTTTTTGCATTAGAGTTAACATTTTAGCCTTCAACAGTTATGACAGGATCACTCTTGGACCCCTTATTATAGTTATCTAGTAAGCTTAGGAAGACCTATTATCCATTTAATATAATATAAGAAATATGAGTCACTTATGGACCCCTAAAAGATATAATAAAAATGATTGAGTTCCTACAAAATTAGGATAAGTGTGTAAATTAATTGATATTGAGAGACTTACAGCCAAAAAATCACACCATAGTGCAGCTGTGTTGTTCTGAGTACTGGGGCAACAGTGAAGGTTTCAGTGACATTTATAAACCAAATTAACAGGGTTGGAATTGAGGTGAACAGATAAGCTTTATATGATAAGTAAGGGTTTATAACAATATTAAAGCCAAATAGAACACATTGCAACTATAATCAAAGGAGAGTAAACCAAGATCAAATGGATGTCATATTTTGGAATCACCTATATCTAGATCTCTGCCTTAGGGCCATAACAAAAATACTTTAAGGGGGTTAATGATACAATAACATTGGTAAGTTTAAAATAGATGAAGCCAATTTATCTATATAATCAAAAAGCCAGTGGTACAGCATAAAAGTGCAAACTGATAAAAC
Source organism: Bombina bombina (assembly GCF_027579735.1). Classification (NCBI taxonomy): domain Eukaryota; kingdom Metazoa; phylum Chordata; class Amphibia; order Anura; family Bombinatoridae; genus Bombina; species Bombina bombina. The sequence continues at coordinate 918,688,261 of NC_069502.1, forward strand.
TGCAATGCATCAGATCTTAAAGGGACATAAAACCCCAAAAATGTCTTTCATGATTTAGATAGAACATACAATTTTAAACAACTTTCCAGTTTACTTCTATTATCAAGTTTGCTTCATTCTCTTGGTATCATTTGTCGAAGGAGCAGCCATGCACTACTGGTTTCTAACTTAACATATGGGTGAGCTAATAACAATCGACCACCAATCAGCAGCTAGAACCTATGTTTTTTTCTGCTCCTGAGCTTACCTAGATAAACCTTTCAGCGAAGAATAACAAAAGAAGGAAGCAAATAAATAATAAAAGTAAATTGGAAATGTTTAAAATTCACATGTTCTTTCTGAATCATGAAAGAAAACATTTGGGTTTTATGTCCCTTTAAGGTATATATAGCTTCAGTCCACGACCCCGGCTGCTGACAGCAGGACACAAGCATACCTATTTGATGTAAGAGTAAAAAGGGCTTGAACTGTTGTAGAAGACATTGAGGTGTTTAGAACAATACAGAAAGTTAACACCATAAACAAAACACCATAAATAATACAAAAAAAATGTAAGTGCTCCACCTAGGGAATTGATAACGTAGTTCCAGACAAAAAATGGCTGATAAACGTATTTATTATTAGACGCAGTTCTTAAATGATAGAATAGATATAGGACTGAAATGTTATCGGTACATTTTTTACAGCCCACACAAGCTGGGTTTCAGTGTGTTGCAATTAGCACAAGCTAATATATTTGAAACAAAAACTATGCTTTAAATAAAAAAAAATATTTTTATTTTACCGCAAACAGGGAATCATTGTTGTAAGCCGCCCCTCACACCTGACAAACTAATTAATGATGTGAGAGGACAGGTTTAAAAGACAGGATGTAGATGATCATTGTATACAGCTACATTTTAAATTGTGAACGCTCTTGAGAAAGGCATATCTGCTGAAACACGTAGCGCAAGCTTATGTTTTTAAGTTGAAACTTTGTATTTTAAATTTTTTTATTAAAAAACACTCAGGTAGATTAGAAGTTTTGTGTTCGTGTTTTTAACGCTGAAAAATGGCCATTTCAGTGTTAAAACAGCAACGCAGCCATTACGAGTCTTGGTCGGGTATAACTGTACCGCAAGCATTTTAGCGTGTAACGCAATGTCAGTCCAGCATTCGAATCAGTCAATAGGAAATAAGAGCTGCTTAAATCCTATTGGCTGATTTAAATTTTTCAGCCAATAGGAATGCAATGGTACCCCCCAGTATAAAAGGGGTACCTTGCATTTGAATCCTCAGTGTGCGGCGGATGATCGCATGAAGAGGACCTTCACGTCGGATCAATGGACTTCCGCCTGGACCTCCGCCTTGGATCTCCGCGCATTGACCGCTCCCGCCTCCTCAGGGATGAAGAAGATGCCGGTCCCGTGATCGATGAAGATGGAGCCGGCTGGATGATGATGGAGCCGCCGGGATGAAGATCGTTCAAGCGGGACTTCAGCAACTGTGAGTACCTAACGAGGGGTAAGTGTTTTTTTTAAGGTTTTTTGGGGTCGTTTTTTTATTAGATTAGGGTTTGGTCATTTCTTAAAAGAAATGAATGCACTTTTAAGGGCAAGAAAAAAATCTGAATGCCCTTTTAAGAACAATGCCCATACAAATGCCCTTTTCAGAGCAATGGTAGCTTAGGTTTTTTTAGTTAGGTTTTTTTATTTTGTGGGTTTGGGGGGGGGGTAAGGGTTTGTAATGTTAAGGGGTGTTTGTTTTTATTTTCAGAAAAAGAGCTGATTTCTTTAGGGCAATGCCCTACAAAAAAGCCCTTTTAAGGGCTATTGGTAGTTTATTATAGATTAGGGTTCTTTTATTTTGGGGTGGTTTTCTTTAAAACGGGGTATTAGAATAGGAATAATTTCTATTATTTTGGATAATTCATTTGTTATTTTGTATAATGTTTTTTTCTTTTTGGGGGTGTTTTTTTTTTAGAATAGCCATTTTTTTTTTTTTATATTATATTTTTTTATTGAGGAACAAAATAAGTTTAACATAAAAGGCAAAACACAATTGTCAAAGTTACACAGTTTGTACTGTCGTAAAACAAGAATCAATGAGAGTATACAATTGTTGTAATATCTTTTAACAGTCATTATAATAAATTTGGCACAATATAGTAAAGATAGGATATATTTGAAAAGTAGCGAGACAATGTGTCCACATGTAATATTTCCTCCTTTTTCATTTTATATTTATAAAAGATATAATCCTGTGGATTAAGGAAAAGGAAAAAACAAAGTCAACTAATAAACTTGTATCTCAAACTCTGGTCAAACAACACTTCCCAGTAGTAATGATCATCTCCCCACTTTTGGCCTGAGTCAGATCTATCTCAGCATAGATTTTATGAGTCAAAATGAGTGGCTGTAATTACTTAGTTGGTATTGGCGTTAAGTAGCGTTAAAAGCTTAAGGTTGTGGATATTTGTAGGAGTTTTATAGTGGGGAGGAGGGGTAAGGGAGTAATGGGAGATGGGAAGGGGAAGAAGGAGAAAAAAAAAAATAAAATAAAAAATTAATATATATATATATATATACTTATATACATATAAATATAGAGATCCTTCTCTTCTATGGGCTCTGCAAGGTACTCCATTTGCTCCAAATTTCATGAAAGAGTTCTAGTTTGTTTAGGTATCTAAATGCGAATTCCTCCATCTGTCTAATATGGTCAATTATGTCTATTATTTTTTTGGGTGAGGGAGAGGAGGTTTGCTTCCAATCTCTGGCTATAGCCAGCTTGGTAGCCATGAGGACGTATAGGGCAAGATGTTTGTCAGCTTCAGTCAAAGCCGGAAATTCATGATGTAGGAGACCCACTGCAGGGGTTGTACAAAGAATTATGTCTAGTGACTTAAGAACATCAAATGCAAATCTCCAGGTCTTTTTGATTACAGGGCAATCCCACCAAATATGAACCTGAGTTCCTAAGCGGCCACATTTACGCCAACACAGTGGGGAGGCCTGTTGATAGTATTTGTTCAGAGTAACCAGTACAAAGTGCCACCTAGTGGTGATCTTATAATACAGTTCCCACAGCGTTGCACTATGTAGGATTTTCCTCGCAACAACGATCTCTCTAAGCCATAATGTGACCTCAGTGCAAACATTAAGTTCTTTCTCCGAGGCTTTATATTGGCTGTGCTTAGTTTTCTCCAAAGGAGCAACTAATAGGTTATAGTGAAAGGAGAGAGAACCTTTGAGTGATTTGCCTAGGTTCCATCTTTGTTCCCATCTAGTAGGAGATCTTATGTGTTGACCTGAGAGTCCCCAAGCCTTGAGGATACTTGCCAGTCTGATAAATTCAAAGTTCAGGGAAGAAGGTATGGAGAGCTTAGCCTTGACCTCTTCAAATGACAATAGGAGATCGTTATCATAAAGGATTGTAACTGGCTCATTAGCAGCCTCCAGCCACAGGCTTACATGTGTTTCAGACATAGAAATCAAAATATGCCTTATTCTATAGAGGGGGGAGGGATGTGGTGCAACGGATTCCATATTATTTTTGGAGTCCCAGTGCATTAGGGTATTCAGAATAAGAGGGTGCGTAATTTGTAAAGATCTACGTATGTGTACCGGTATCCAAGGGAGATCATGTAGTAGTAGAGATCCAGGGAGTAGTGACTTCATACCACCTGGGTTTATCGCCTTTAAGGCTCCAACCCACGATATGGGCCAGTCGTGCAGCATCGTGGTATAGTAAGACGCTAGGGTAGGCCAATCCTCCTCTGTCAATAGGTTGCTGAATTGTCGTAGTAGCAATTCTGGATCTGCCTCCCTTCCAAACATAATTGGAAATTAGGCTCTGTAACTTATTTAATATAGGTCTCGGGACAGTCAGGGTTATGCACCTAAAAAGGTAAGTAATTTTAGGGATGAGCAACATTTTGACCGCCGCAATTCGTCCTGTCCATGAGAATTCCCTGAATTCCCAGCTTTCTAGTAACTTCTTAAATTCCGGGATACGATCTGTGTAATTTTTTTGGATCATAGTTTCCGGAACTGGGCTCAAGTGAATGCCCAAATGTTTTACAGAAGTAGCCGACCAGCGGAAATCGTATTTTCTTTGCAAGAGTTTCAACTCTGAGTCAGGGATATTGATGTGTAACACTTCTGTTTTGGAGTAGTTCAATTTATAAAAGCTGCATTTAGAGAATATATCTAGGCAGTTAAAAACAGCCGGTAAGGATGTAGATGGAGAAGTGAGAAGTAGGGTGACATCATCAGCAAACAGCGCGATCTTGTGTACTGAACTCCCAAAGTCAATGCCTACTACATCTGGGTTCGCTCTTATCAACTGAGCCAAGGGCTCAATCGCCAATGCAAATAGCATCGGGGAGAGCGGGCACCCCTGTCTGGTCCCGTTTAGGATATCAAACGGGGCTGACTGAAAACCTACACCATTAATCTTTGCTGTAGGGGCTGAGTATAAAACCCTAACTGCCTTAATAAATTGGGAGGGAACTGCAAAGGCCTCCAAGGTACACCAAAGATAATCCCATCTGACCATGTCAAACGCCTTTTCAGCGTCTAGAGACAGGGCCAGAGGGGGGACCATACGCTTCTCAGCTTCATAGAGGATATTAAACAATCTTCGGGTGTTGTCTGGGCCTTCTCGATTAGGGATAAAGCCCACTTGATCTGGATGGACTAGATTACATATAACTTTAGCTAATCTGTTAGCGAGGATTTTGGAGTATAGCTTTGTATCTGAGTTTATCAGAGAGATTGGTCTGTAGTTCTGACACAGACCAGAGTCCTTTCCCGGTTTTAAGACTGTGATGATATCAGCCTCTAAGAATTCGCTTAGACACATTCCAGAGTTCATAAAAGAATTAAAGGTTCGCAGAAGAATTGGTTCAAGAGTTTCATTAAAAGTTTTGTAAAAGTGACCCGTGAACCCATCTGGGCCTGGGGCTTTATTTCTCTTGAGTTGAGCTATTGCTGATTTTAATTCTGTCAAGGAGATCGGTGTGCTTTGCATAGCTACTGCCTCTTCATTTAAGACAGGTAGGTGTAAGGTATTCAAGAGAGCTTTGATTTCATCTCTGGAATAAACTTCCATAGAAGGCTCACCAGCCAGACTATATAATTTAGTATAGAAGGCACGAAACGTCTCTCCAATTTCTTTTGGGGATGTTACTATTTTGCCTTCCATTGTAATTGAAGGTATGGTTCTTTGTGCTTGTCTTAGTCTAAGTTTAGAAGCTAGTAAGGTGTTGGGTTTGTTACTATGATAATAATAAGTTTGCTTAAGCCTAAAGAGAGATTTTTGTATCTTAGTGAGCTCACGTATGTTGAGGTCTTTTTTCAACAGCTCAAGCTTCTTAGCACCTTGTACTGATGGGTTTGCCTTTAGAATAGAGGTTTGCTGTCTGAATTCGCAAGTCAATTCAGCAAGCGATTTACCCTGATTTTTCTTAACGATAGCAGCTCTATTAATTAGAACCCCTCTAAGAAAGGCCTTGAGGGAGGCCCACACATATTGTATATCTGTTTGTTCATTATCGTTAAGCTGAATGAACTCTTGTAAGCTATTTACAGTTTCATGTATAGCAAGAGGATTTGAAATCAGCCATTCCTCATATCTCCATTTTTTAGAGGTTGGCGGTTGGGGAGTGGAAAAAGAAACTACCAAGGGGTCATGATCTGACCATGTAACAACTTCTATTCTGGAGGAGTGAATTTCAGTCAGAGTGTGTGGCTCAACAAAGATAAAATCAATTCTTGAGAACATATTATGGGCACTAGAGTAAAAGGTGAAGTCATTGTCTAAGGCATGCATAGCTCTCCATACATCGCATAGGCTGTATTGCGCCATAAGATTTCCAAATGCTGCCGATAGAGAGCTGGCGGAGCGATCTGGGACTAATCTTGCAGTCCCCCTTTTGTCTCTAAGGGGGTCTAATACAAGATTGAAGTCTCCTCCAATAATTAAGATTCCCTGCTTAAGTATGTTAATAAGCTTAAGGGCATGTTTTAAGAAAGGTATTTGTCTAGTATTTGGGGCATATAGATTCGCCAGAGTGTACTTTCGTTCATTTATTTTACATATTAAAATAATATACCGAGCTTCAGGATCTATTTCAGTGTATATCTCCTCTACCAGAAGATTATCTTTAAGGAGGATGGCCACTCCTCTGGATTTAGTGGAGAAGGAGGCCTCAAACTTGGTTGAAAAGTTTTTAAAAGAGAAGGGGATACCTGGGTTTCTGAGCCAGTGGGTCTCCTGGAGAAAGATGACATTAGCTTTAAGTTTTCTAATATTGGTAAGTAGCAGGCTTCTCTTGGTCGGAGAGTTGAGGCCTTGGACATTGTGAGTGAGAAGTTTAATTTCCATACTGTAAGAGGAAGAAAAAAAAACCAAACAAAACAAAACAAAACAAAAAAAAAAACACGGAGGGGGGAGGGATAGGTGTGGGAGGGGAAGGGGAAGGATAAGGCGGTATAAGAGGGGTGATTGACTAAGCTATAATTTATTCATGCGTATGGGATAATCGCCAGATTTTCTTTGCGAGAAAGGAAGCGGATGGGGTTTGAGTAAATGAACCGACTAGGCCCAAATGGGGACTGGATATAAATTCAGTTAAATTCTGGGTGTACCGGGAGTTAAAAGTCAATAACTAGCACATTGTTTTTCTCTTTTTATCTTTCCCTTTTTCCTTTTTCTCCTTTTTTTGTTTTGGGGGGTATAGGGGGATATTCAGCGGGTAAGCACCGCTATAAATAAAGGGTTGAAGTATAGAGATGTTCAAGCATAAAGATATTTAAGCTCTATGTCACTGCACTAAAATAATGGTTACCACCTAACATAGGGGGGGGGGCAGGGCAACCAATCTATGTGATTAGTAGGCAATTAAACTATATATTATAACTTAAACAACAAGAACAAAAAAACAAAAAAAAACTTGCATCCGGGTCAATTCCGGATCAAACTTAACCAGATAAAGTAAAACCTTAGAAAACAATATTTCATACCTTGTCACATGAAGATCTAGAATATAATAAAGAATATGTTACCAGTATATACTTTAAGACGGTAAGAGGGCACATTGGAATACATTGCAAGAACATTCGAATATCTGCAAGATAAATAAAACATTAGCTGTATAGTATATATTGGACCTGAATATCAGGAGAGTCCCTTCAGTGTCTGAATATAGAACAAAATTGCGTAAGAATCTGGAGTTAGTGCCTATAATACGGTGAGAGTTTTTATTAATGATAATGTATTCTCATCGGCTAAATTCTATTAACCCAAATTATCTAAGTAGGATATACGTATAAAAAGCTATATATGAGAAGGTGCTTCTAGGTAATATAGTCAGTCACTAATTAAAGCTTCTAAACATATACTCCATCTTGCTAGGTGGTGGAGAGTATTGGAGGGGCTATACAGAGTTATACATCCCATAAGTTCCATGGAGTATAGCTCAGCGTTAAGGGGACACTATTAGAATAAAACCTTATGTCTATCCTAAGTATTATTAGTGCCTATTGTGATGCTTTAAAGTCAGGCTTTCAGTTTCATAACTTAATATGTACTATCTATAACTAGACTTAGGATTAATCTTATAAGGAAGAAAAACATTAGTAAGAACCAAAATTTTGTATTTAGGAAATCTAGGTAGAACATAAGACTCTCCTATAGTAGCATTGGTTACAGATCTCTTACTCAGGTTAGTTATAGCAAATACACGGTCTTGTGCAATATAGACAGTCTTAGACCTAGATTTGGAGTTTGGCGTTAGCCGTGAAAACCAGCGTTAGAGGCTCCTAACGCTAGTTTTAGGCTACCGCCGGTATTTGGAGTCACTCAAAATAGGGTCTAACGCTCACTTTTCAGCCGCGACTTTTCCATACCGCAGATCCCCTTACGTCAATTGCATATCCTATCTTTTCAATGGGATCTTTCTAACTCCGGTATCGTTTCTGAAGTGAGCGTTAGACATCTAACGACAAAACTCCAGCCGCAGTAAAAAAGTCAGTAGTTAAGAGCTTTCTGGGCTAACGCCGGTTTCTAAAGCTCTTAACTACTGTACTCTAAAGTACACTAACACCCATAAACTACCTATGTACCCCTAAACCGAGGTTCCCCCACATTGCCGACACTCGAATAATTTTTTTTAACCCCTAATCTGCCGACCGCCACCTACGTTATCCTTATGTACCCCTAATCTGCTCCCCCTAACACTGCCGACCCCTGTATTATATTTATTAACCCCTAATCTGCCCCCCTCAACGTCGCCTCCACCTGCCTACACTTATTAACCCCTAATCTGCCGACCGCAAAGCGCTGCCACCTACGTTATCCTTATGTACCCCTAATCTGCTGCCCCTAACACCGCCAACCCCTATATTATATTTATTATCCCCTAATCTGCCCCCCTCAACGTCGCCTCCACCTGCCTACACTTATTAACCCCTAATCTGCCGACCACAAAGCGCCGCCACCTACGTTATCCTTATGTACCCCTAATCTGCTGCCCCTAACACCGCCGACCCCTATATTATATTTATTATCCCCTAATCTGCCCCCCTCAACGTCGCCTCCACCTGCCTACACTTATTAACCCCTAATCTGCCGACCGCAAAGCGCCGCCACCTACGTTATCCTTATGTACCCCTAATCTGCTGCCCCTAACACCGCTGACCCCTATATTATATTTATTAACCCCTAATCTGCCCCCCTCAACGTCGCCTCCACCTACCTAGACTTATTAACCCCTAATCTGCCGACCGGACCTGAGCGCTACTATAATAAAGTTATTAACCCCTAATCCGCCTCACTAACCCTATAATAAATAGTATTAACCCCTAATCTGCCCTCCCTAACATCGCCGACACCTAACTTCAATTATTAACCCCTAATCTGCCGACTGGAGTTCACCGCTACTCTAATAAATGTATTAACCCCTAAAGCTAAGTCTAACCCTAACACTAACACCCCCCTAAATTAAATATAATTTACATCTAACAAAATTAATTAACTCTTATTAAATAAATTATTCCTATTGAAAGATAAATACTTACCTGTAAAATAAATCCTAATATAGCTACAATATAAATTATAATTATATTATAGCTATTTTAGGATTTATATTTATTTTACAGGTAACTTTGTATTTATTTTAACCAGGTACAATAGCTATTAAATAGTTAAGAACTATTTAATAGCTAAAATAGTTAAAATAATTACAAAATTACCTGTAAAATAAATACTAACCTAAGTTACAATTAAACCTAACACTACACTATCAATAAATTAATTAAATAAACTACCTACAATTATCTACAATTAACCTAACACTACACTATCAATAAATTAATTAAATACAATTCCTACAAATAAATACAATTAAATAAACTAGCTAAAGTACAAAAAATAAAAAAGAACTAAGTTACAAAAAATAAAAAAATATTTACAAACATAAGAAAAATATTACAACTATTTTAAACTAATTACACCTACTCTAAGCCCCCTAATAAAATAACAAAGCCCACCAAAATAAAAAAAATGCCCTACCCTATTCTAAATTACTAAAGTTCAAAGCTCTTTAACCTTACCAGCCCTGAACAGGGCCCTTTGCGGGGCATGCCCCAAAGAATTCAGCTCTTTTGCCTGTAAAAAAAAACATACAATCCCCCCCCAACATTACAACCCACCACCCACATACCCCTAATCTAACCCTAATCAGATTGAACTCGCATTCTATTGGCTGATCGGAACAGCCAATAGAATGCGAGCTCAATCTGATTGGCTAATTGGATCAGCCAATCGGATTGAACTTGATTCTGATTGGCTGATTCCATCAGCCAATCAGAATATTCCTACCTTAATTCCGATTGGCTGATAGAATCCTATCAGTCAATCGGAATTCGAGGGACGCCATCTTGGATGACGTCCCTTAAAGGAACCGTCATTCAGCTAGTAGGCGTCGGGAGAAGAGGATGTTCCGCGTCGGAGGTCTGCAAGATGGATCCGGAAGAAAAGAAGATTGAAGATGCAGTTGATAGAAGACTTCATCCGGATCATGGACCTCTTCAGCTCCCGCTTGGATGAAGACTTCATCTGGATCATGGACCTCTTCAGCTCCCGCTTGGATGAAGACTTCAGCCGGATCATGGACTTCTTCAGCCCCCCGCTTGGGCTTGGATCAGGACATCGGAGGAGCTCTTCAGGACGGATCGGTGAACCTGGCAGGGTGAAGATAAGGTAGGAAGATCTTCAGGGGCTTAGTGTTAGGTTTATTTAAGGGGGGTTTGGGTTAGATTAGGGGTATGTGGGTGGTGGGTTGTAATGTTGGGGGGGGATTGTATGTTTTTTTTTAAAGGCAAAAGAGCTGAATTCTTTGGGGCATGCCCCACAAAGGGCCCTGTTCAGGGCTGGTAAGGTTAAAGAGCTTTGAACTTTAGTAATTTATAATAGGGTAGGGCATTTTTTTATTTTGGGGGGGCTTTTTTTATTTTATTAGGGGGCTTAGAGTAGGTGTAATTAGTTTAAAATTGTTGTAATATTTTTCTTATGTTTGTAAATATTTTTTTATTTTTTGTAACTTAGTTCTTTTTTATTTTTTGTACTTTAGCTAGTTTATTTAATTGTATTTATTTGTAGGAATTGTATTTAATTAATTTATTGATAGTGTAGTGTTAGGTTAATTGTAGGTAATTGTAGGTAGTTTATTTAATTAATTTATTGATAGTGTAGTGTTAGGTTTAATTGTAACTTAGGTTAGTATTTAGTTTACAGGTAATTTTGTAATTATTTTAACTATTTTAGCTATTAAATAGTTCTTAACTATTTAATAGCTATTGTACCTGGTTAAAATAAATACAAAGTTACCTGTAAAATAAATATAAATCCTAAAATAGCTATAAAATAATTATAATTTATATTGTAGCTATATTAGGCCTAGATTTAGAGTTCGGCGGTAAAAGGGCTGTTAACGCTCCGCGGGTTTTTTTCTGGCCGCACCATAAATTTAACTCTGGTATCGAGAGTTCAAACAAATGCTGCGTTAGGCTCCAAAAAAGGAGCGTAGAGCATTTTTACCGCAAATGCAACTCTCGATACCAGAGTTGCTGACGGACGCGGCCGGCCTCAAAAACGTGCTCGTGCACGATTCTCCCATAGGAAACAATGGGGCTGTTTGAGCTGAAAAAAAACCTAACACCTGCAAAAAAGCAGCGTTCAGCTCCTAACGCAGCCCCATTGTTTCCTATGGGGAAACACTTCCTACGTCTGCACCTAACACCCTAACATGTACCCCGAGTCTAAACACCCCTACCCTTACACTTATTAACCCCTAATCTGCCGCCCCCGCTATCGCTGACCCCTGCATATTATTATTAACCCCTAATCTGCCGCTCCGTAAACCGCCGCCACCTACGTTATCCCTATGTACCCCTAATCTGCTGCCCTAACATCGCCGACCCCTATGTTATATTTATTAACCCCTAATCTGCCCCCCACAACGTCGCCGACACCTACCTACACTTATTAACCCCTAATCTGCCGAGCGGCCCTGAGCGCTACTATAATAAATGTATTAACCCCTAATCCGCCTCACTAACCCTATCATAAATAGTATTAACCCCTAATCTGCCCTCCCTAACATCGCCGACACCTACCTTCAATTATTAACCCCTAATCTGCCGACCGGAGCTCACCGCTATTCTAATAAATGTATTAACCCCTAAAGCTAAGTCTAACCCTAACACTAACACCCCCCTAACTTAAATATAATTTACATCTAACGAAATAAATTAACTCTTATTAAATAACTTATTCCTATTTAAAGCTAAATACTTACCTGTAAAATAAATCCTAATATAGCTACAATATAAATTACATTAATATTATAGCTATTTTAGGATTAATATTTATTTTACAGGCAACTTTGTAATTATTTTAACCAGGTACAATAGCTATTAAATAGTTAAGAACTATTTAATAGTTACCTAGTTAAAATAATTACAAATTTACCTGTAAAATAAATCCTAACCTAAGTTATAATTAAACCTAACACTACCCTATCAATAAAATAATTAAATAAACTACCTACAATTACCTACAATTAACCTAACACTACACTATCAATAAATTAATTAAACACAATTGCTACAAATAAATACAATTAAATAAACTATCTAAAGTACAAAAAATAAAAAAGAACTAAGTTACAGAAAATAAAAAAATATTTACAAACATAAGAAAAATATTACAACAATTTTAAACTAATTACACCTACTCTAAGCCCCCTAATAAAATAACAAAGACCCCCAAAATAAAAAATTCCCTACCCTATTCTAAAATACAAAAATTACAAGCTCTTTTACCTTACCAGCCCTGAACAGGGCCCTTTGCGGGGCATGCCCCAAGAAGTTCAGCTCTTTTGCCTGTAAAAGAAAACATACAATACCCCCCCCCCAACATTACAACCCACCACCCACATACCCCTAATCTAACCCAAACCCCCCTTAAATAAACCTAACACTAATCCCCTGAAGATCTTCCTACCTTGTCTTCACCATACCAGGTTCACCGATCCGTCCTGGCTCCAAGATCTTCATCCAACCCAAGCGGGGGTTGGCGATCCATAATCCGGTGCTGAAGAGGTCCAGAAGAGGCTCCAAAGTCTTCATCCTATCCGGCAAGAAGAGGACATCCGGACCGGCAAACATCTTCTCCAAGCCGCATCTTCTATCTTCTTCCATCCGGTGCGGAGCGGGTCCATCTTGAAGCAGGCGACGCGGATCCATCCTCTTCTTCCGATGTCTCCCGACGAATGACGGTTCCTTTAAGGGACGTCATCCAAGATGGCGTCCCTCGAATTCCGATTGGCTGATAGGATTCTATCAGCCAATCGGAATTAAGGTAGGAATTTTCTGATTGGCTGATGGAATCAGCCAATCAGAATCTAGTTCAATCCGATTGGCCGATCCAATCAGCCAATCAGATTGAGCTCGCATTCTATTGGCTGATCGGAACAGCCAATAGAATGCGAGCTCAATCTGATTGGCTGATTGGATCAGCCAATCGGATTGAACTTGATTCTGATTGGCTGATTCCATCAGCCAATCAGAAAATTCCTACCTTAATTCCGATTGGCTGATAGAATCCTATCAGCCAATCGGAATTCGAGGGACGCCATCTTGGATGACGTCCCTTAAAGGAACCGTCATTCGTCGGGAGACATCGGAAGAAGAGGATGGATCCGCGTCGCCTGCTTCAAGATGGACCCGCTCCGCACCGGATGGAAGAAGATAGAAGATGCGGCTTGGAGAAGATGTTTGCCGGTCCGGATGTCCTCTTCTTGCCGGATAGGATGAAGACTTTGGAGCCTCTTCTGGACCTCTTCAGCACCGGATTATGGATCGCCAACCCCCGCTTGGGTTGGATGAAGATCTTGGAGCCAGGACGGATCGGTGAACCTGGTATGGTGAAGACAAGGTAGGAAGATCTTCAGGGGATTAGTGTTAGGTTTATTTAAGGGGGGTTTGGGTTAGATTAGGGGTATGTGGGTGGTGGGTTGTAATGTTGGGGGGGGGGGTATTGTATGTTTTCTTTTACAGGCAAAAGAGCTGAACTTCTTGGGGCATGCCCCGCAAAGGGCCCTGTTCAGGGCTGGTAAGGTAAAAGAGCTTGTAATTTTTGTATTTTAGAATAGGGTAGGGAATTTTTTATTTTGGGGGTCTTTGTTATTTTATTAGGGGGCTTAGAGTAGGTGTAATTAGTTTAAAATTGTTGTAATATTTTTCTTATGTTTGTAAATATTTTTTTATTTTCTGTAACTTAGTTCTTTTTTATTTTTTGTACTTTAGATAGTTTATTTAATTGTATTTATTTGTAGCAATTGTGTTTAATTAATTTATTGATAGTGTAGTGTTAGGTTAATTGTAGGTAATTGTAGGTAGTTTATTTAATTATTTTATTGATAGGGTAGTGTTAGGTTTAATTATAACTTAGGTTAGGATTTATTTTACAGGTAAATTTGTAATTATTTTAACTAGGTAACTATTAAATAGTTCTTAACTATTTAATAGCTATTGTACCTGGTTAAAATAATTACAAAGTTGCCTGTAAAATAAATATTAATCCTAAAATAGCTATAATATAAATGTAATTTATATTGTAGCTATATTAGGATTTATTTTACAGGTAAGTATTTAGCTTTAAATAGGAATAAGTTATTTAATAAGAGTTAATTTATTTCGTTAGATGTAAATTATATTTAAGTTAGGGGGGTGTTAGTGTTAGGGTTAGACTTAGCTTTAGGGGTTAATACATTTATTAGAATAGCGGTGAGCTCCGGTCGGCAGATTAGGGGTTAATAATTGAAGTTAGGTGTCGGCGATGTTAGGGAGGGCAGATTAGGGGTTAATACTATTTATGATAGGGTTAGTGAGGCGGGTTAGGGGTTAATAACTTTATTATAGTAGCGCTCAGGTCCGCTCGGCAGATTAGGGGTTAATAAGTGTAGGTAGGTGTCGGCGACGTTGTGGGGGGCAGATTAGGGGTTAATAAATATAACATAGGGGTCGGCGATGTTAGGGGCAGCAGATTAGGGGTACATAGGGATAACGTAGGTGGCGGCGATTTGCGGTCGGAAGATTAGGGGTTAATTATTTTAAGTAGCTTGCGGCGACGTTGTGGGGGGCAAGTTAGGGGTTAATAAATATAATATAGGGGTCGGCGGGGTTAGGGGCAGCAGATTAGGGGTACATAAGTATAACGTAGGTGGTGGTCGGCAGATTAGGGGTTAAAAATTTTAATCAAGTGGCGGCGATGTGGGGGGACCTCGGTTTAGGGGTACATAGGTAGTTTATGGGTGTTAGTGTACTTTAGGGTACAGTAGTTAAGAGCTTTATAAACCGGCGTTAGCCAGAAAGCTCTTAACTCCTGCTATTTTCAGGCGGCTGGAATCTTGTCGTTAGAGCTCTAACGCTCACTGCAGAAACGACTCTAAATACCGGCGTTAGAAAGATCCCATTGAAAAGATAGGCTACGCAAATGGCGTAGGGGGATCTGCGGTATGGAAAAGTCGCGGCTGAAAAGTGAGCGTTAGACCCTTTAATCACTGACTCCAAATACCAGCGGGCGCCCAAAACCAGCGTTAGGAGCCTCTAACGCTGGTTTTGACGGCTACCGCCGAACTCTAAATCTAGGCCTTAGGATTTATTTTACAGGTAAGTATTTATCTTTAAATAGGAATAATTTATTTAATAAGAGTTAATTAATTTTGTTAGATGTAAATTATATTTAATTTAGGGGGGTATTAGTGTTAGACTTAGCTTTAGGGGTTAATACATTTATTAGAATAGCGGTGAGCAGATTAGGGGTTGATAATTGAAGTTAGGTGTCGGCGATGTTAGGGAGGGCAGATTAGGGGTTAATACTATTTATTATAGGGTTAGTGAGGCGGATTAGGGGTTAATAACTTTATTATAGTAGCGCTCAGGTCCGGTCGGCAGATTAGGGGTTAATAAGTGTAGGCAGGTGGAGGCGACGTTGTGGGGGGCAGATTAGGGGTTAATAAATATAATATAGGGGTCGGCGATGTTAGGGCAGCAGATTAGGGGTACATAGGGATAATGTAAGTAGCGGCGGTTTACGGAGCGGCAGATTAGGGGTTAATAATAATATGCAGGGGTCAGCGATAGCGGGGGCGGCAGATTAGCGGTTAATAAGTGTAAGGTTAGGGGTGTTTAGACTCGGGGTACATGTTAGAGTGTTAAGTGCAGACGTAGGAAGGGTTACCGCATAGCAAACAATGGGGCTGCGTTAGGAGCTGAACGCGGCTTTTTTGCAGGTGTTTGGTTTTTTTTCAGCTCAAACAGCTCCATTGTTTCCTATGGGGGAATCGTGCACGAGCACGTTTTTGAGGCTGGCCGCTTGTGTAAGCAACTCTGGTATCGATAGTTGAAGCTGCGTTAAAAATGCTCTATGCTCCTTTTTTGGAGCCTAACGCAGCCATTCTGTGGACTCTCAATACCAGAGTTATTTTTATGGTGCGGCCAGAAAAAAGCCGGTGTTAGTTTTTCGGGTCGTTACCGACAAAACTCCAAATCTAGCCGTAAGAGAACAAAGCAAAATTGGTGATAAAAGTAAAATGGAAAGTTGTTTAAAATTACATTACCCATTCTCCAGTTTTGCATAACCACCACTGTTATAGAAATACACTTTTTACCTCTGTGTTTACCTTGTATCTTAGCCTCTGCAAACTGCCCTCTTATTTCAGTTCTTTTGACAGACTTGCATTTTAGCCAATCTGTGCTCACTCCAGGGTAATTTCACGTGCATGAGCTCAATGTTATATATATGAAACACATGAACTAATGCCCTCTAGTGGTCAAAATGCATTCAGATTAGAGGCAGTCTTCAAGGTCTAAGATATTAGCATATGAACCTCCTAGGTTTAGCTTTCAACAAAGAATACTAAGAGAAAAATCAAAATTGGTGATAAAAGTAAAATGGAAAGTTGTTTAAAATTACATTCCCTATTTAAATCATGAAAGTTTTTTTTTTTTGGACTTGACTGTCCCTTTAATACTTTTTTTCTATTTTTTGCATTTATCAAAATAACAGAGTATTGCAGTATGAAGTAATACCTTTTTTAGCGGACTAACATTACATAGTAAAAGACAAGCTTTCAAGAGTTGCCTCTCTTCCTCAGGACCTTGTTTTGATATTCAACTACTGGACTAAAAGGTTTACTTCAATTTTTCAGAATTACAATGAACAAGTGGTCCCTATAATGAGTTGACAAACAAATGAATACAGAAAAAAAACTGATCCCTTCATGCAGTTAAAACTCAAAGCTCAAAAGGCTTTTCTGCTAATGGGAAAGGTATAAAATGTACACTATTAAATAACTATCCAGCAAAGTAAGTTGATTTAATCACATTTTACTGTTTTGGTGATGGAGAATCCTGACCCCATTAAAAAAAAAAAAAAACATTAATTCACTCATTAACAAAATATATACCTGTATATATATAAAATGATCAAAGAAGGAGTCACTCACAGGGTCTTGTAACCAAAAATACCAATGTATTTATTGACGTTTCGGGGTTATCCCCGTTTTTAAAATAAGCATACAAATAACAAAGACTTACCCTCCTATATACCCCTGCTAATCTAACACCACTGGTCGACAATCACGACCACAAACCGGAAGTTGCACAGCGTCACATGACGTGAACGTCACAGGTGTTGCCATGGCAACCGGACGCTAAGCCGCGACTGTCTAGTGCAAATTAAAAACAGCATCAGATGAAACGTATTCTAGAGTACACTACAGGAAGTTACTTTAGCCATCCATACTCAACAAAGAAATACAAGATTTGATATAGAGTGACATGCACTACAAAAATCATACTATACTTGCTCCACTGTGTCTGTGGAAAATTTTATGTGCGCAAAACTGTGGATGACCTCCAAACCAGCTTTTTTCCCAACTTTATTTATATCCTGTCACTAAACGCTGCCACTATAATAAAATGTTTAACCCCTATCCCACCGCTCCCGGACCCCGCCGCAACTAATAAAGTTATTAACCCCTATCCCGCCGCTGCCGGACCCCGCCACAACTTTAATAAAGTTATTAACCCCTATGCCGCCACTCCCGGACCCCGCCGCAACTGTAATAACTAAAGTTATTAACCCCTATAGAGCTCAATCCTATTGCCTGATTGTAACAGCCAATAGGATGAGAGCTGCTCAAATCCTATTGGCTGATTGGAACCTTTCAGCCAATAAGAATGCAAGGGACGCCATCTTGGATGACGTCACTTGCATTCAAGTTCCAGTTTACAGCGGCGATTATATTTAAGAGGAGCTCTGTGCCAGATGTCTTCAGGATGGACCCGCTCCGCGCCAGATGAATGAAGATAGAAGAGGCCGCATGGATGAAGACTTCGCTGGATGGATGAAGACAGAAGAGGCCACCCGGATGAAGACTTCTTGTTGCCCGGATGAAGACTTCTTGCCGGCTGGATCCTTCAAGCGGAACTTAAAAAACTGTAAGTGGATCGTCGAGGGTTATTGTTAGGTTTATTTAAGGGTTTTTTGGGTGGGTTTTATTTTTAGAGTAGGGTCTGGGCATGTAAAAGAGCTAAATGCCCATTTAAGGGCAATGCCCATACAAATGCCCTTTTCAGGGCAATGGGGAGCTTAGGTTTTTTAGATAGGACTTTTATTTGGGGGGGTTGGTTGGGGGTGGGTGGGTTTTACTATTGGGGGTGTTTGTATTTTTTTTTTACAGGTAAAAGAGCTGATTTCTTTGGAGCAATGCCCCGCAAAAGGCCCTTTTAAGGGCCATTGGTAGTTTATTGTAGGCTAGGAGGTTTATTATTTTGGAGGGGGGGCATTTTTATTTTTGGGCTATTAGATTAGGTGTAATTTGTTTTTATTTTTGATACTATAGGTAAGTTTTAATTTATTATAAGATAGTGATGTTGTAATTTTAATGTAAAATTAGCGGGTTGTTAGGATTAGGGGTTAATAGCTTATTTTTGTTTATGGTGATATGGGGGGCTGGCGGTTTAGGGGTTAATAGGTTTAGTTAATGGTAGTGATGTGGGAGGCCAGAGGTTTAGGGGTTAATACATTTATTTGGGTGGCGACGGGGTTCGGGAGCGGCGGGATAGGGGTTAATACATTTATTTAGTTGCAGCGGTGTCGGTGAGCGGCGGAATAGGGGTTAATAATTTTATGTAGGTTGCGGCAATGTCGGGGCGGCAGATTATTGGTGTTTAGACTCTGGGCTTATGTTAGGATGTTAGGTGTAAACGTAGCTGGTTTTCTACTACAGAAATCAATGGGATATCTGGCAGCATCGAACATAAGCTTTCGCTGCTTTCAGACTCCTATTGATTCCTATGGTATCCGCGGCCTCCAGGATGGCGGATTGAAAACCAGGTTCGCTGGACCGAAATAGCCGCGAGCGTACCGTTTAACTATTTGATAACTCTGAAAAAGTGTCAAATAGTGCCGAATGTGTATTTGGAACATCTGTAATGACGTATGCATCAATCTGTGTCGGATTGAGACCGGCGGATCGTATGTTATTTTGCCGGTCTGTAGGCTTTGATAACTAGGTCGGATAAAGCTCACCACAATTACGCTGCGGAATTCCAGCGTATTTGCGGTTGATGGCTTGATAAATATCCCCCTCTATCTGAAACATAAAAGTTTATTTTTTACTTTTATGTCCATTTAATATCCAGCTTGGAAAATCTATCCTGTAAATATTTTTTTTTAGTGTTATCGTTTTTCAAATCATAGGAAATAAGTAAAGATAATATCCAATAATCTTCTATTTGTCGAAAATCCTGTTTTTATATTAAATCCAGATCTATTTAAACTAGAGGAAGGAAAAATAGCTATATTAAAATACATTTCACTGTAGAAAATTTTGTAGATGCTTAAATCACATTTATAACATACATTGTATCATCATTGAGGGGCAGTGAAGTGTTAACTCCCATCATTTTACAACGTTAATACTTTAGCTTGAGTTATGCTGTCATATTTGTGACAGTTTTGTATACCATTAACACAGCAAGTATTGTTTTTGCTTATATTTTGCTATAAAAAAATAATTTGTAACCATTATATTCCAAACAGCACTGCAGGCAATTGAAGTGGGACTTCACATTATTTCAGTAGTGCCTTTTATGTAAGAGATGGCTGTTTAGTTTCCCCATATAATTCATTTTCTTTAAAATCTACACTTTTCTTTTTATTGCAGATTGTTGGCCTATTAGCTTGCAGCTTTTTTTTTAACTAAATATCTATCTGCTCCTTATGCCTTATAATAGCGTACAGAAAACAAATGTAGGGATTGAGTAATGTAAAATAGAAATAGTAACACTGTGAATATTTATTTTATTTTGAATTTATTTAGCCTTAAAGTGATGGTAAATCCAAGCGTATAACAAACGCTAGGATTTACCATCACAATAAATAAACATTATTTTCTCTCGTCGTTTCGTAAAAAAAACTGATGTTAAGCTCACTCTATCTGTAAGGAAAGAAGATCGCTAACACAGCACCTCTGGCAGCCCACGGCATAACACTTTCTCCAATGAGGTGATGTTTTCACCTCTAGACCAATAGCTGTGCTAGGATGTCAGTTGACACGCACGGCTATTGGTCTAGAGGTGGAAACGTCACTTCATTAATGAAAGCGCTATGCCATGAGTGGCCGGAGGCTTTTAGTTAGAAATATATTTTCCTAACAGATAGGACGAGTTTAACATTGTTTTTTTATGAAAAAGGATGAGAGAAACTAATGTTTATTTTTAGTAATGGTAAATCCTAGCGTTTGTTATTCACTTGGGTTTACCAGCATTTTAAATACAGGGGCAATAGATTAAACTAACAGATACAATTTGGAGCAGAATTAGAGAAAATAAGTGTACATTATAGGCACAGCTGCCATCATTTGAGGAAAAAAATCCAGGAACACTTTACAGTAGAGTAGTTACATAAGCAGGTAATAGTAGAGTTGACCACACCCACTGATGGTTTCCATAGCTCCACCAACTATGCTCCACCCCAAAACACTCAATGTAAATTGCACAAAATATGCTGAAATATTAAATACTGATTTATTCACCGTAATCTATAAACTGCAAATAATTCACAGATGCCAGTTCACAAAGGTAGATATATTATTTAATTATTCTTCTGCCAAAAAAAAAACATGATTGTCCCAAGACAGGGCTTGTTTTCATTGAGTCATTAAAAATGGAGTTGTAAGCTACCAAAGTTGCCAACAGCTACAAAGTAGTTCTGGCTCCATTTTAGTACTAGGTTTCCATTGAAATATTTTACGAAGTGTGTGCAGTCAGTCTTTTTGTGTTTGTGTAAGTTAAAGTTGTGTTAACGCTTCCACTCAACGTCGTATTTTAAAAAAATCACACCATAATAAGTGTGTTGCTATGGTAACCCGACCTTAAATTATAAAAGTTACGTTAAGCCCCTACACTCCTTACCTGTGGTCGGCTAGAGAGAGAGAAAAAGACATAGTAGTTAGTTGCAGTGTTAGGAGTTTGGTCTTTTTTGAGCCAGGTAAAGTGATTTGGTCACCTAATAATCAAATAATTTAAAGATTTTATTTTTATTTAAGATTAGCCATTTGTTTTTGGTTTAAATTTATTGTTCCATTTATTTTTATATGCAATATTTAGCTCTTCCCCAGGCATAGATCTAGTTGGAGTTATGTGATTATATTTTTATATGTAAATATAATTAAGAAGATAACTCCAACGTGGCCTGGGCAACAATAAATATTATATATAAAAAAAAATCAAAAGAGAAAAGCTTGCATTGTTTGCAAACTTTAAGATCTCAATGTAGAAGATGCCCTGAAAAGCTTCCCCCACCCCCCTCTTTTACACCTAGTTTAGCATGTCATAATGTTTTGGACCTTATCAACAGCTTCTGACAGTGTTTTACCTGTGTGCACATTTAATGGAAACCGGGTGTAAAGTTGTGTTTTTCGGCTTCTATTATTTTCTAATAAACACATAATTGTATTCAGAAGACTCGGCTGCCAGGAATGTTGGAAAACGTAAGCGTAAAGGTTTCCAACATTGTTTTGTTTTTTCATTTCGCGAGTTTGCGCAAACCCAATTGTGTCTCACTGGAAACAAGCCCACAGATAGCAAGAATGGATAGGGAAAGTTATGTCTGGACCTTTCCTTGTTCACATTAGATATCTGTTGAGTGAGACCAACCATTAAGTTGGTGGTGAGAAAGGAACCATAGTACGGTTTAAAAATAACTTGTAAATTTAACTATAAGGAAACTAAAACTAAATGGGGAAATGTGAGTTAAAAAAATTGTGTTGGTTCATATAGGGTTGTAAAGATGGAAAAATGGGTTGGGGTTTGCAATAATGTGATAACACTGTGTTGTATAAGTAAAACTTGCTGGGATAGTTAATCCATGGTGTAAGGATTTCAGAAGTAGCAATATAGTGCATAGTAAACATAAGTTTGTAGGTTTCAGTGTGTTGCAATTAGCACAAGTAATTCTTTACTGCTAAAAGTGAGAAGATGCCACATCCTTTGTCAATGAAAGATGCAGTGTGCTGTAGAGGGATTCTGAGACAACCTAGGTCGAATAACTTTGTGTAGAGAGTTCCATTTATCCAACAGCAGAAGCTGCTTTGGAGGCTTTTTGATGCAGACTCACTCCTGCAAACCAGCTTGCCACAAGTTAGGAAGTGGTGGTCACCTGACTGCTGCTTCTTAACCTCTCTGCTGCCTTTGAGGAGTTCAAACACCCTGAACTTGCTCGTTTGGGATGATTGACAGTCCCTGTTCATGTGTGGTTCGTTGTGCATGAGCATGAGCAGGTAATGGCACTGCACAAGAAAAGTCGACTGACTGCTCACCGCAATCGCGAGCAGACAGGTTTCCAAGCATGGAACCTTTTCTGTCCATGATTTGATAAATATGAAAGAGAAGTGTATCAGGTTTTGTGTGACAACTGAAGAGGTGCAATATGCTGCAAGGAAGTATAACGAATGGGGTAAATTAATTTTAAAGGTAATATAAAACATTTGAGAGATGGGCAGGATCTTTGCGATGTGAACTATTTTTCAGGTATTATTGCTGATGTGTGTGTTATTTGAGGTTGATGATTTTCTGATTTGTAATGTAGTCAGGGCCGCCATCAGGGGGTGACAGGGGTGACTCCTGTCAGGGGCCCAATGGGCCAGGGGGACCCCATGAGGCAAGAACAACTAAAAAAAAAAAAAAAAAATATATATATATATATATATATTTTAATTTTGGGAACCACCAGTGGGTACTACAGTAGAATGCTAATTAAGCATGGGAAATGTTATTACAAGGAGTAAAGTATTAGCATTTGAAAGGATTTCTGAGTGTGCACTAAACCACTATGCACAGTGTGAGACAGACTTGGCACTTTTTTTGTACAGTGTGTGCTTGAGTCAGACGGCAGATCACTTTCATTTGCAGAGGAGGTAGGACTTACTTAGCAAATGTTTTTTATTTCTTTGTGCAATTTTGGATTGTAACTTCAGTGTGGTAGTAGTTGTATGGTTGGGCCAGGGGTCCATAAAAACACATTTTTTTAGCAGCAGTGTATTTATTATTATTTGACAATGCTGTAGAAATTCTATATTTAAAGCCATGCAGAAATGTTTCCTCCTCAATACACAAATAGTAGGTGCCCTTTTGGCAGATATGAGTTTTTTTAATTTATATATATATATATATATATATATATATATATATATATATATATATATATATATATATATAATTACATTCCAGTTTACTGCCCCTTTATGCAGACTAAGATTACACAGTGTTTGAAATGAGACAGGTTAACTTAAAACTGTTCAGTTTACACTACAGCTGACTTAATTTTGAAATACATTCAAACAAGCCTAAATCCTGTATTTAAACAGATCTAATGGTATGAGTACCACAGCTTATGGTTCCACCAAGATCATATAGAGTACAGCATTTTCCAAATCCATAAGTACAGCTGACAGATGGGAACATTTGTACACTGTATTTGAAGAGGTGCTCTTGGTTGGGGAAAATGGGGAAACAAAAACAAACATATGTCAACCTTTTAAAAGTACTTTTCTTCATCTAGCCATCTACCCAGATCATTAATGTACAATTTTGAATTCACAGAATTATTTTTGTATGCACATTTACAAATATGATTCTTTAAAAAGTGATCTCTTAATTTCTGCATTTTTTTTCATGCATGTCACACACTGTTGATTTAGGGGATGCAATGTGCAGTAATGTTACCTCCTGTGAGTGTTTCTGTGGGTGTCTGTTTATGTCTTTGTGCTTTTGTTTGTGTCTCTATGAGTGTGCACATATTTTTTTTTGTGGGTCTCTCTGTGAGGGTGTGTGTGTGTATGTCTTTGTGCATTTTCTGTGGATGTCTGTGAGGGTGTGTGCGTATGTCTTTGGCTTTTTCTATGGGTGTCTCTGTGAGGGTGTATATATGTATGTCTTTGTGTATTTTCTCTGGATGCCTCTGTGATGGTGGGTGTGTATGTCTCTGTGTTTTCTGTGGATGTCTCTGTGAGGGTGGGTGTGTGTATGTATGTATGTCTGTGTTTTCTGTGGATGTCTCTGTGAAGGTGTGTTTTTTCTGTGGGTGTCTCTGTGAGGGTGTGTGTATGTCTGTGCATTTTCTGTGAGTGTCTCTGTGAGAGTGTGTGTATGTCTTTGTGTGTTTTCTGTGGATGTCTCAGTGAGGGTGTGTGTGTGTATGTACGTATTTGTGTTTTATGTGGTTGTCTCTCTGTGTGTGTATGTCTTTGTGTGTTTTCTGTGGGTGTCTCTGTGTGTGTATGTCTTTGTGTGTTTTCAGAGGCTGTCTCTGTCGGTGTTTCCTTGGGTGTATGTGCAAATTTGTGTTTGAGTGTGTGTGTCCATTGTCTGTTCCTTTTTAGGATATTTTGACCTTACTACTGATTATTCACATCTTTCTACAGACTTTGAGACAAATGAGACCTTTCCGGAAGTCACCAATCCACCATTTAACCTTTAAATTATCGTTTAGGCAGTTTTGGGCCCTTTCTTTCAGCCACTGCATGCTGTTGTTATCATTTAGTTGGCATCTTCCTTGACAAAAAGATAATCAGAACTCCATATTTGGTTTTGTAAATCTCCCTTTTTGACAAAACTGTAGTCTACCTCATTACTTGTCAGGTCAATGTAAACAAGTGCTGAGTGTCTATTTGGGTGTTTGTGTCTGAGTGTGTTTTTTTGCGTGTCTGCCAGAGTGTCTATGGCCCCTATTTAACAAAGGTCTTGCGGACCTGATCCGACAGTGCGGATCAGGTCCGCAAGACCTCGCTGAATGCGGAGAGCAATACGCTCTCTGTATTCAGCATTGCACCAGCGGCTCACAAGAGCTGCTGGTGCAACGCCGCCCCCTGCAGACTCTCGGCCAATGGGCCGCCAGCAGGGAGGTGTCAATCAACCCGATCGTACTCGATCTTTGTGACCACTGCTTTATAACTGCTGTTTCTGGCGAGTCTGAAGACTCGAAAGAAACACGGGCCGTCAAGCTTCTTTCGGAACTTGATACATAGGCCCTATATGTGAATCCTTATGTGTGAGTGTGTGTGTGTTTCAGTGTATGAGTGTGTCTGTGTGTTTCTGTGTTTGGGTATTACTACCTTTACAACATTTCCAAGTTTGACTACACTTAAGAATAAAGTGCATATACGTTTTAGTCACTTGGTCAAAAATTGCACATATCAAAGACAGGGGGGGGGCCTGATCAATGGTTAAGTCAGGGGCCCAACATTTTCTAGTGGTGGCCCTGATTGTAGTTATATTACTTCTGCAAGTTATGAACGAGGGAGCCAAGGTATGAGTGCTACCATGAGTCCAAATTACCTAATATTAACCCTATGTAATGTTTGATTAAAAACTATTCCATACATTGTATGACAATTTTAAATCAGAGGCAATGATAAAGGATTGTACATAAATGTGTTACTGGTTGTTATAAAATGCATGGATATCAATTAAGCTTCCTGAGTCATTAAAACAGTGATGTTAGACTATAGTTTGTTATTAACATCTGCTCACTACACTGTATTTTATATATATATTTTTTCTATCTAAAGCATGACATTATTTTCTTGCAGTAGAGTGATGGAACATTTTGTTCTGTAATTCTCCAATATTCTCTTGTGAGATGAATAATAGTTAAAAACAAAGTATAAAATACAATAAGTTTTTGTAACCTTCATCTCTTTAGTGTATGACAGACATAAATTAAATTGTCTTTATTTTGAGCCAGCACAATAACTAGGTCATATATTTTACAGGCAAGGAAATTACATCTACTTTAAAGGGACAGTCTAGTCAAAATTAAACTTTAATGATTCAAATAGGGCATTCAATTTTAAACAGATTTCCAATTTAAATTTATCATCACATTTGCTTTGTTAACTTGGTAGTCTTTGTTGAAAGATAAACCTAGATAGACTCATATGCTAATTTCTGAGACCTTGAATGCACACTTTTATCTCAGTGTGGAGTTATTAATAAGTCAGCACTGATTGGCTAAAATGCAAGTCTGTCAAAAGAACTGAGATAAGGGGGCAGTCTGCAGAGGCTTAGATACAATGTAATCAGGGAGGTAAAAGTGTATTAATTTAAGTGTGTTGGTTATGCAAAACTGGAAAATGGGTATTAAAGGTATTTTTTATCTTTTTAAATAATAAAAATTCTGGAGTAGGCTTTCTCTCTTCTCTCTCTCCTCTTGCTCCTCTCCCTCCTCTCTTATTTCTCTGTTTACTCTCTCTTCTCTCTCTCTTTTCCATTGAGGCACCTTTTAGAAAGCCAATGGGCGAAATGCACATCAGGCAACACTGATACAGTGATGTTTTGCAGTGGTGTAACTCCCGGACACAACAGACTTTAATAATTTCACAATATTTCACTGTGAGACTAGTTAAATGTGATATATTTTATGGATTATTAAGAATGTATGACAGTATGTATAATAATTTTTATTAGTATTTTTTAATATTGTATATGTAATATTTAAATAACACGCATTAAAATTAGCAATTCTTCATGTGTGCTAAGTTGACCACGTTAGTCATCAAGTGCGCTTTACCCATATTTTACATTCCAAGAATATAATGTATTTTTTATTATTAAATATATATTTCTTTATATATCTGATAATGTTAATGTAAAATGCATATCTACACCTATATATCTATAGAATGGACATACAGGTATAGGTATATACAGATATATCTAGAAATATATATTTACAATATAAAAGTATAGTTCTGTATGTGAAGAACATTGGAATGTGAACTATTAATAACTTCTGTCGGGTTAGTGCATGAGTATAGGTGCAAGTGTAAAAAAATGCAGCACTTTCAACCCTCTTTTAAGATTCAAGTGGCTTCTGTAGTATTACTCGATGAAAAAAGAAATCACAAGGTTGTAAAATACTATCAGGGTAACACAGTACTAGAAAACAAGTACTCACAGTAGGTCTTGCAGCTTCCGGTGTATATAATTCCTCTGGACACAATCCAAGGACAGAATGTAGTAAAAAAACAATCAGGTAGATTACAAGTTTTGCGCTATAGAGGGTGCGAAACGAACGCAACAAAAGTTGCGTTATTTCACCCTCCATAGTGCTGCCATTACAAGTTTTTGAAAAGCCGGCTTGTGCGTGCGTTATGGTTGCGTTGAGCTTCATACCACACAAAATACAAGCGCTGATTTGACGTGCTCATGCACGCTTTCCCCATTGACATCAATGGGGAGAGAGTGTAAGAAACAAAACTAACACCGGAAGTGCGGAATGAAAAGCTCCATAATGCAGCCCCATTGATGTCTATGGGGAAAAAAGTTACATTTAAACCTAACACTCTAACATAAACTCCACGTCTAAACACCCCTAATCTGCTGCCGCAACATCGCCGACACCTACATAATGTTATTAACCCCTAATCTGCTGCTCCCGATATCGCCACCACTATACTAAAGTTATTAACCCCTATTCCCCAGCACCACATCATCGCCCACACTATAATAAATCTATTAACCCCTATTCCGCCGCTCCCCGACATTGCCGCCACTAAATAAAGTTATTAACCCCTAAGCCTCTGGCCTCCCACATCACTACCACTAAATAAACCTATTAACCCCTAAACCGCCAGCCCCCCACATCACAACAACCTAAATGAAACTATAGTAATCCCTAACCCTAAACCTAACCCTAACCGTAACCCTAAACCTAACCGTAACCCTAAGCCTAAACCTAACACCCTCTAACTTTAACATAATTAAAATAGAGCTAAATTAAAGTTACAATTATTAACTAAATAATACCTATTTAAAACTAAAAACAAACTTACATGTGAAATAAAACCCAAGCTAGCTACAATATAACTAATAGTTATATTGTAGCTAGCTTATGTTTTATTTTTATTTCACAGGTAAGTTTGTATTTATTTTAACTAGGTAGACTAGTTAGTTAATAGTTATTAACTATTTACTAACTACCTAGTTAAAATAATTACAAACTTACCTGTGAAATAAAAGTAAAACCTAAGCTGCCTTACACTAGAACCTAACATTACAAAAATAAAAAAACCTACCAAAAAAAAAATAACAAACGAAATTATCCAAAACAATAAAAATTATTCCTATTCTAATAGTCTGCTTAAAAAAAAAGAAAAACCCTAATCTATAATAAACTGCCAAGGGCTCTTAAAAGGGCATTTTTCTTTCATGTAATTAGCAAGAGTCCATGAGCTAGTGACGTATGGGATATACATTCCTACCAGGAGGGGCAAAGTTTCCCAAACCTCAAAATGCCTACAAATACACCCCTCACCACACCCTCAAATCAGTTTTACAAACTTTGCCTCCTATGGAGGTGGTGAAGTAAGTTTGTGCTAGATTCTACGTTGATATGCGCTCCGCAGCAGGTTGGAGCCCGGTTTTCCTCTCAGCGTGCAGTGAATGTCAGAGGGATGTGAGGAGAGTATTGCCTGTTTGAATTCAATGATCTCCTTCTACGGAGTCTATTTCATAGGTTCTCTGTTATCGGTCGTAGAGATTCATCTCTTACCTCCCTTTTCAGATCGACGATATACTCTTATATATATACCATTACCTCTGCTGATTTTTGTTTCAGTACTGGTTTGGCTTTCTACAAACATGTAGATGAGTGTCCTGGGGTAAGTAAGTCTTATTTTCTGTGACACTCTAAGCTATAGTTGGGCACTTTTTTAATAAAGTTCTAAATATATGTATTCAAACATTTATTTGCCTTGACTCTGGATGTTCAACATTCCTTATTTTCAGACAGTCAGTTTCATATTTGGGATAATGCACTTGAATCAATTATTTTTCTTACCTTAAAAATTTGACTTTTTTCCCTGTGGGCTGTTAGGCTCGCGGGGGCTGAAAATGCTTCATTTTATTGCGTCATTCTTGGCGCGGATTTTTTTGGCGCAAAAAATATTTTCTGTTTCCGGCGTCATACGTGTCACCGGAAGTTGCGTCATTTTTTGACGTTCTTTTGCGCCAAAAATGTTGGCGTTCCGGACGTGGCGTCATTTTTGGCGCCAAAAGCATTTAGGCGCCAAATAATGTGGGCGTCTTATTTGGCGCTAAAAAAATATGGGCGTCGCTTTTGTCTCCACATTATTTAAGTCTCATTTTTCTTTGCTTCTGGTTGCTAGAAGCTTGTTCCTTGGCATTTTTTCCCATTCCTGAAACTGTCATTTAAGGAATTTGATCAATTTTGCTTTATATGTTGTTTTTTCTCTTACATATTGCAAGATGTCTCACGTTGCATCTGAGTCAGGAGATACTTCAGGAAAATCGCTGTCTGGTGCTGGAACTACCAAAGCTAAGTGTATCTGCTGTAAACTTTTGGTAGCTGTTCCTCCAGCTGTTGTTTGTATTAATTGTCATGACAAACTTGTTAATGCAGACAATATTTCCTTTAGTAATGTACCATTACCTGTTGCAGTTCCATCAACATCTAATGTTCAGAATGTTCCTGATAACATAAGAGATTTTGTTTCTGAATCCATCAAGAAGGCTATGTCTGTTATTCCTCCTTCTAGTAAACATAAAAAATCCTTTAAAACTTCTCTTTATACAGATGAATTTTTAAATGAACATCATCATTCTAATTCTAATGACTCTTCTGGTTCAGAGGATTCTGTCTCAGAGGTTGATGCTGATAAATCTTCATATTTATTTAAAATGGAATTTATTCGTTCTTTACTTAAAGAAGTACTAATTGCTTTAGAAATTGAGGATTCTGGTCCTCTTGATACTAAATCTAAACGTTTAGATAAGGTCTTTAAATCTCCTGTGGTTATTCCAGAAGTTTTTCCTGTTCCTGGTGCTATTTCTGAAGTAATTTCCAGGGAATGGAATAATTTGGGTAATTCATTTACTCCTTCTAAACGTTTTAAGCAATTATATCCTGTGCCGTCTGACAGATTAGAATTTTGGGACAAAATCCCTAAAGTTGATGGCTATTTCTACCCTTGCTAAACGTACTACTATTCCTACGTCAGATGGTACTTCGTTTAAGGATCCTTTAGATAGGAAAATTGAATCCTTTCTAAGAAAAGCTTATCTGTGTTCAGGTAATCTTCTTAGACCTGCTATATCATTGGCTGATGTTGCTGCAGCTTCAACTTTTTGGTTGGAAACTTTAGCGCAACAAGTAACAGATCATGATTCTCATAATATTATTATTCTTTTTCAACATGCTAATAATTTTATCTGTGATGCCATTTTTGATATTATCAGAGTTGATGTCAGGTTTATGTCTCTAGCTATTTTAGCTAGAAGAGCTTTATGGCTTAAAACTTGGAATTCTGATATGTCTTCTAAATCGACTCTACTTTCCATTTCTTTCCAGGGTAACAAATTATTTGGTTCTCAGTTGGATTCTATTATCTGAACTGTTACTGGTGGGAAAGGAACTTTTTTACCACAGGATAAAAAATCTAAGGGTAAAAACAGGGCTAATAATCGTTTTCGTTCCTTTCGTTTCAACAAAGAACAAAAACCTGATCCTTCATCCTCAGGAGCAGTTTCAGTTTGGAAACCATCTCCAGTCTGGAATAAATCCAAGCCTTCTAGAAAAGCAAAGCCAGCTTCTAAGTCCACATGAAGGTGCGGCCCTCATTCCAGCTCAGCTGGTAGGGGGCAGGTTACGTTTTTTCAAAGAAATTTGGATCAATTCTGTTCACAATCTTTGGATTCAGAACATTGTTTCAGAAGGGTACAGAATTGGTTTCAAGATAAGACCTCCTGCAAAGAGATTTTTTCTTTCCTGTGTCCCAGTAAATCCAGTGAAAGCTCAAGCATTTCTGAAATGTGTTTCAGATCTAGAGTTGGCTGGAGTAATTATGCCAGTTCCAGTTCTGGAACAGGGGCTGGGGTTTTATTCGAATCTCTTCATTGTACCAAAGAAGGAGAATTCCTTCAGACCAGTTCTGGATCTAAAAATATTGAATCGTTATGTAAGGATACCAACGTTCAAAATGGTAACTGTAAGGACTATCTTGCCTTTTGTTCAGCAAGGGCATTATATGTCCACAATAGATTTACAGGATGCATATCTGCATATTCCGATTCATCCAGATTATTATCAGTTCTTGAGATTCTCTTTTCTGGACAAGCATTACCAGTTTGTGGCTCTGCCGTTTGGCCTAGCTACAGCTCCAAGAATTTTTACAAAGGTTCTCGGTGCCCTTCTGTCTGTAATCAGAGAACAGGGTATTGTGGTATTTCCTTATTTGGACGATATCTTGGTACTTGCTCAGTCTTTACATTTAGCAGAATCTCATACGAATCGACTTGTGTTGTTTCTTCAAGATCATGGTTGGAGGATCAATTCACTAAAAAGTTCATTGATTCCTCAGTCAAGGGTAACCTTTCTGGGTTTCCAGATAGATTCAGTGTCCATGACTCTGTCTTTGACAGACAAGAGACATCTAAAATTGATTTCAGCTTGTCGAAACCTTCAGTCACAATCATTCCCTTCGGTAGCCTTATGCATGGAAATTCTAGGTCTTATGACTGCTGCATCGGACGCGATCCCCTTTGCTCGTTTTCACATGCGACCTCTTCAGCTCTGTATGCTGAATCAATGGTGCAGGGATTACACAAAGATATCTCAATTAATATCTTTAAAACCGATTGTACGACACTCTCTAACGTGGTGGACAGATCACCATCGTTTAATTCAGGGGGCTTCTTTTGTTCTTCCGACCTGGACTGTAATTTCAACAGATGCAAGTCTTACAGGTTGGGGAGCTGTGTGGGGATCTTTGACGGCACAAGGAGTTTGGGAATCTCAGGAGGTGAGATTACCGATCAATATTTTGGAACTCCGTGCAATTTTCAGAGCTCTTCAGTCTTGGCCTCTTCTGAAGAGAGAATCGTTCATTTGTTTTCAGACAGACAATGTCACAACTGTGGCATACATCAATCATCAAGGAGGGACTCACAGTCCTCTGGCTATGAAAGAAGTATCTCGAATTCTGGTTTGGGCGGAATCCAGCTCCTGTCTAATCTCTGCGGTTCATATCCCAGGTATAGACAATTGGGAAGCGGATTATCTCAGTCGCCAAACGTTGCATCCGGGCGAATGGTCTCTTCACCCAGAGGTATTTCTTCAGATTGTTCAAATGTGGGAGCTTCCAGAAATAGATCTGATGGCGTCTCATCTAAACAAGAAACTTCCCAGGTATCTGTCCAGATCCCGGGATCCTCAGGCGGAAGCAGTGGATGCATTATCACTTCCTTGGAAGTATCATCCTGCCTATATCTTTCCGCCTCTAGTTCTTCTTCCAAGAGTAATCTCCAAGATTCTGAAGGAATGCTCGTTTGTTCTGCTGGTAGCTCCGGCATGGCCTCACAGGTTTTGGTATGCGTATCTTGTCCGGATGGCCTCTTGCCATCCGTGGACTCTTCCGCTAAGACCAGACCTTCTGTCGCAAGGTCCTTTTTTCCATCAGGATCTCAAATCCTTAAATTTAAAGGTATGGAGATTGAACGCTTGATTTTTGGTCAAAGAGGTTTCTCTGACTCTGTGATTAATACTATGTTACAGGCTCGTAAATCTGTATCTAGAGAGATATATTATAGAGTCTGGAAGACTTATATTTCTTGGTGTCTTTCTCATCATTTTTCTTGGCATTCTTTTAGAATTCCGAGAATTTTACAGTTTCTTCAGGATGGTTTAGATAAAGGTTTATCCGCAAGTTCTTTGAAAGGACAAATCTCTGCTCTTTCTGTTCTTTTTCACAGAAAGATTGCTAATCTTCCTGATATTCATTGTTTTGTACAAGTTTTGGTTCGTATAAAACCTGTCATTAAGTCAATTTATCCTCCTTGGAGTTTGAATTTGGTTCTGGGGGCTCTTCAAGCTCCTCCTTTTGAACCCATGCATTCATTGGACATTAAATTACTTTCTTGGAAAGTTTTGTTCCTTTTGGCGATCTCTTCTGCCAGAAGAGTCTCTGAATTATCTGCTCTTTCTTGTGAGTCTCCTTTTCTGATTTTTCATCAGGATAAGGCAGTGTTGCGAACTTCTTTTGAATTTTTACCTAAGGTTGTGAATTCCAACAACATTAGTAGAGAAATTGTGGTTCCCTCATTATGTCCTAATCCTAAGAATTCTAAGGAGAAATCGTTGCATTCTTTGGATGTTGTTAGAGCTTTGAAATATTATGTTGAAGCTACTAAGTCTTTCCGAAAGACTTCTAGTCTATTTGTTATCTTTTCCGGTTCTAGAAAAGGCCAGAAAGCTTCTGCCATTTCTTTGGCATCTTGGTTGAAATCTTTTATTCATCATGCCTATGTCGAGTCGGGTAAAATTCCGCTTCACAGGATTACAGCTCATTCTACTAGGTCAGTTTCTACTTCCTGGGCGTTTAGGAATGAAGCTTCGGTTGATCAGATTTGCAAAGCAGCAACTTGGTCCTCTTTGCATACTTTTACTAAATTCTACCATTTTGATGTATTTTCTTCTTCTGAAGCAGTTTTTGGTAGAAAAGTACTTCAGGCAGCAGTTTCAGTTTGAATCTTCTGTTTATGTTTTTCATTAAACTTTATTTTGGGTGTGGATTATTTTCAGCAGGAATTGGCTGTCTTTATTTTATCCCTCCCTCTCTAGTGACTCTTGCGTGGAAAGATCCACATCTTGGGTAGTCATTATCCCATACGTCACTAGCTCATGGACTCTTGCTAATTACATGAAAGAAAACATAATTTATGTAAGAACTTACCTGATAAATTCATTTCTTTCATATTAGCAAGAGTCCATGAGGCCCGCCCTTTTTTGTGGTGGTTATGATTTTTTTGTATAAAGCACAATTATTCCAATTCCTTATTTTATGAAAAGGTGAGAGTAAGCGCTAAAAGAGCTTAAAAGGCTAACAGACTTGTGGCTAAATCTTACAATTTATTACCTTCGATAAAGGCTAAACATAAAATATCACAATAAAACCACAATAACACAATAAAATTAGAAACATGGATCCATGTCTAACTACTAAAAACAAAAGTACATAATAAAATCTCCTGGGAGATGCGATTTACAGTGGGAGTGTTGACACTCCTTGATGGTGATACACAAGTGTGGGAAGTTGAATAAAAATACAAATATTAATACTTATAAGCAAAGTTATAAACCATAAAACGATTCCAAACTCACAATGTCAATCAAATATAAAGTCAATCAAAAATGGTGAAAAAATAGTGGAAAAAGTAAAATGTGAATGTTCGTATTAAACCGTGGGTGTGTCCTCCAACGTTGCTGATGGGTAGTGAGAGATCTATAGTCAAATGTAGATGTTAGATGAAGTTGTAGAAAAAATGAGTAAAGAAGAGTGAAAAATACAATTCAACCTTTAGGCAAAGGTCATTTAGAACCAAAATACAAAAAACAAAAAGCAAAAAATAGAAAAAATAATAATAAATGATAAAATCCACTTTGGTAAAATCATATGTGAAATGTAGCAATCCAAAAAAAAGAGTTCGTGTTAGTTGTGTGCAAAAAATGGGGGATTAAAACAAATTCTGTGCCCAGTGTGTTCAATGTCCCATCCGATGTTAAAAGTAAAATCACAATAAATAGCAACAAAAAAACCTGTAGGAAAATAAAGAAAAACAAAAATAGTGCAACACTGTATACAATGGATAATAATGGTAATTAAAATCAAGCTCACCAGTATGCCAACGCGTTTCGGCCTAGATTAGGCCTTTCTCAAGACTATACTGTGTAGTGATCTCTGGGAGCTTTAAATAGAGAGTGTGAGAAAACAATTGGTGCCGTTTTGGCGCCAAAATTGGAAAGACTTCCCTTTCCTGTTTGCCCCATTGCATCTCTGGGATGTTTCCTGTGGTTTCTATCCTATTCCCATCCAACCTGTATTGTAAATTAGAGAGCCTCTGTTCTATGTATCGGTCTAGAAATGGCCTTATTGTTCCTAAGGATTATTTGGCAATCATTCCGGTACTCTTCTACAGTGGCTCTATACATCCATTCTGTATAGTAATAAACTGTTTGCTGTCTGCGGACTGATTTCCCTTTTTTTTCCCGTGTTGATGTTATTATTAGGGAATGGATGCTTACTTTTGATCAACCTAATCCTTATATAGTCAGAAGCGCTCAAATCGGAAGACACCGGATGTTTACACAGCCGACTTCCGCCTTAGCTCCTTGGATGCGCTCAGATCGGGAGATACCGGATGTTTACACAGCCGACTTCCGCCCTGATTTATTTGCTCCATTACGTTATGGAGTGTGACCGGAAGTGAAGTCATGTCTTCCGGTTTGGCTTCTGGTTGTTGTGGTAGATTACCACATTTGTCAGTTTTATTGTCAATGCCGATTTTGGTTAGAACCTGATATGTCCATATTTAGGCTTTAGCTGCATATGTATGTGCATTTTAAAAGGTAAATCAGAGTGAAATTGTCAAATCAATATATTTAGTAAATTAGTGGGATATATATTCAGAGTCTTCATGATATTATGAAACTTCTTAGTCTGTCACTACTTTGTGGAACGGCTATAATTATCTAGCTTATCTCAATATTTGTAACGATCTCTATTCTGATCTGTTAGTCTATATTAGAAAAAGACAAAATAAAACAAATTAAACCCTGTGTTTGTATATTTCTCACTACCTACTGTTATGGTCAACAGAGGTGAGGTGGATCTGTTATATATATCCTAAAATGGAGTTTTAGAGTTCACCGGAGTTGTTATCTTTCTGTTAAGTGAACCCGTTAGTTATGGGTACACTGAGAGTTTGGACCTTACTGTTCTTTCAGATGGAGTTATAGACTCAAGGTACTTGAGTGGTACATTTAGATAAATACGTGGGTGTCTTACTGAGGGTGGCTATTTCTCAAATATAAGCTGGGGTCTGATAATGATCAAGAAGATCTATTCTTATAGGTGACTTATGTTGGATATTCTGACATACATAGTGTAACTATACTTGGATCTTTAGTTTGCTTGTTGTGCTTTAGGATTTACCATTTTCTTCTTCTTTGGGCTATAATTTATGGATCAGATTGTGAACGAGGGATCTACTAGTGAGGGATTCATGTTCAATTCGAAAGTTCTAGCCTCAGTAAATGTCTAGGTGTTGTTGAATTAGATATTACTGAATGATTTCTTAAAAACTGTTTTCTAAATAGTTATTTTTGGTGTATGGATCTGTTGTCAGACATAATGTACTATTGTTTATATCATCCTTTGTATCCCTTATATTTATACTGGTATATTTCTATACTACAGTAAATTTCTAACTGATACTTGGTTCTTGTCTTTATTATAGAGTTTTGTAAGCACCCTGATTCGATAGTGCAGGACAGGTATTCTATTCTTTCTTAGTTCATCCTTGGTCTATTTCAAAAGGTGGATGTTTAGCAGTTATAGCTTTTAGTTAAATTGCTGACTGGGATGTATTCATTTCGAGGTCCACCTGGTGTGTATTTAACCAGGATGCTTCCTTATTCTAGACCTGGGAGATCAAAGTTATGGTAACCATCTCAGTGGGCTTATACTATGGTCAAGGTACCAATTATGTCTTATATGGGAACTGTTATTTAATAGAAAGCAAGTGTGTTAGGTCTTCCTTATGATTTAGACCTTTGGGATAAAGACAGTCCATCAAAAAGATCCATCTTGACTCATTAAATAATAGTCTCTGTTCGTGGTTCCCTCCTCGCCAGTCTGCTTTTACCTTTTGGATTCCCAAAAAACTGAAGTCTTTTAGATTTCCCTTATGGGTTGTCGCAAAGTGTTTATAAAGTGGGGTATCCGTTCTACCTTTCTCGATGCATAGGATGTGTTCCCTAATCCTATCCTTAAGGGCTCTTGATGTTTGCCCTACGTATTGCAACCCACAGGTGCAGGAGACTAGATAGATGATATTTTTATCGTTACATCTGATCAACTCTTTGATCCTATATTTCTCGTTCTTTTGAAAGGATGAAAAGGTGTCAGTCTTTCGACCATTCTTGCAGGCTTTACAGCTTGGACATGGATAGAATCCTTTGATGCTTTTCTTTTGGCAGTTTGTAACGTAATTGGTATTCCCTTTTCTTGGAATGCTAGGGGCTAGCATAGTTCTCAAATTCCTAGTTTTCCTGTAAATGAATTTCGGTTGTGAGATCAGCTTTTCACCAATCACGTCGTCCTCTTTGAGTATAGCCCAATGTTTCTTGATAATCGGATGGGACATTGAACACACTGGGCACAGAATTTGTTTTAATCCCCCATTTTTTGCACACAACTAACACGAACTCTTTTTTTTGGATTGCTACATTTCACATATGATTTTACCAAAGTGGATTTTATCATTTATTATTATTTTTTCTATTTTTTGCTTTTTGTTTTTTGTATTTTGGTTCTAAATGACCTTTGCCTAAAGGTTGAATTGTATTTTTCACTCTTCTTTACTCATTTTTTCTACAACTTCATCTAACATCTACATTTGACTATAGATCTCTCACTACCCATCAGCAACGTTGGAGGACACACCCACGGTTTAATACGAACATTCACATTTTACTTTTTCCACTATTTTTTCACCATTTTTGATTGACTTTATATTTGATTGACATTGTGAGTTTGGAATCGTTTTATGGTTTATAACTTTGCTTATAAGTATTAATATTTGTATTTTTATTCAACTTCCCACACTTGTGTATCACCATCAAGGAGTGTCAACACTCCCACTGTAAATCGCATCTCCCAGGAGATTTTATTATGTACTTTTGTTTTTAGTAGTTAGACATGGATCCATGTTTCTAATTTTATTGTGTTATTGTGGTTTTATTGTGATATTTTATGTTTAGCCTTTATCGAAGGTAATAAATTGTAAGATTTAGCCACAAGTCTGTTAGCCTTTTAAGCTCTTTTAGCGCTTACTCTCACCTTTTCATATTAGTACTATTATCAGCCTACTAGGAGGCTAACTGTTAGTAAGCTTAAGGCCCCATTGTAGCGCTCGGTCCAATTCTCTCCATTTTAGATTGTTTTTTCCTAGTAGGTCTTTGAGCTGCTACCCTTTAGGACAGCTGTCAGCGGCAATATACGCTTAAGAACACTGCCCACACACACCCTTAATTATAGTTATGGATCTGTTGTCAACACTAAGAAGGGATATCACCCTAAGTATCACTACACCGATAGATGGCAATATTGATGATCCAGATAGAATAGATATTCCATCCATATTCAAAAATTTAGAGAAACTCCTCATCTCTGAAGTCAAATATAAGGCCGAAATTTCATTTTTAAATAAATGTTTGGAACTCGACATCATCCCTAAAGGCCTGAGTATTAGAAAGGAGTGCTCATTTCAGCTAGCTGATCCAGACTTTGCTGAGAAATGGATGAATATTCTCTTGGAAACATCGAGACAACTAATGAAATTGATCATTGAGTTCAAGTCTTCCCTAATCACCAAATTAGACGACGAGATTAAAGATGACGAAGTACTGTTAACCAATTTGGACAGTACAGGACCTGAGTCTAAGGAGATAGCTGAAAGAAGGGATACACTAATTAAACGGGTCACAAAAACAAGAGAAGATGTGATCCAAAAGAAGATGAAGAAGCTAAACAGGGAACTGGACACCAAGAATTTGGCGGATGGGAATAACACACGAGGGAACGAACCATCATATGAGACAAGGGAGGTATATCCACAAGAAACATTAGAACGAGATCCTAAAGAGGAAGATGAAGACACACGAGATAACTGGACAAAGGTCAACTACAGAAAAAAGAAAACACAGGGGCACTATCTGAAAACAGGGAATGAGGGTTACGGAAGACGTAGAACACAGTTCCGCTCCCCTGTGAGAACAAATAATAGCCACTATCCCGACACGAGAGACTCTATATACAATAGAGATCACGGATACAACATGTATCAGGCAGATGAACAATACCACAGAGAATACAATGATTATGGTTACTCCAAAAGGAGACCATGGTACAGTAATAGAAGAAATCAAGATCGAACTTACTGGGAACACGAACCTGGGTCCGGGAGCAGTAGGCAGAACTATGGACATTTCCGTCCACAGACCTACCATCACAAACGCCAACATTACTACCATGATGATAGAAGATCACCACCCCGTTGGAGGGCAAATTATAGAAATGAAGGGCCAAACCATTTAAGGCCTGATGAAAAATCGCACGTTCAGACAGGCTATAGAGAATACAACCAGAATATGCACAAAGGATATAGAAAACCAAGCTGGAAAGATGATCGTTCTTACATCCAGAGAGATCCACAATGGAATAATAACCAACAACACTCCAATGTGCGAGAGGGCCAACACACACATACCCACAACAACCTAGGCCCCTCACAATGCAAGAAAATGCCCAAGGAACAGACAAAGTTTTTTTAGGGGAGAGCCCCCTACCACCAAGGTAAAAAGAGAAAAACAAACAAACACTAAAAAGAAAAAATATGGATACAGACGAACAATCATGTTCCACAAGCAGAAAAAGACCCTTAGAGGATCCAGAGGGGGCAGTAGATCAAGGAAACAGAAGCCAGATCAGACAACAGTACTAGGCTCCAAGAACAATAACCCCACTAGTGATGGCACCGACAAAACGACTAAAGGACTGTTTAATCTGAGCTCTACCACACTGACAGAAATAGAAATAGAGGTACTCTCATACGGACTGAGCTTTGCCCCATCCAAAAAGATGGACAAATTCCAAACCTTTATAAGTGCCAAGGAACTGGTTAGGAAGCTAACCCTAAAAAGGCATTTCCTAAAATCTCCGATAGAGGCATATCCAACATCTCAAATAACTAATGTCAATGACCGGTTTGTACATACCGACTTAAAGGCCAAGTCTTCATTTTACCCCATCACCAGCAAAGGGAATCATATCGAGACATTCGAAATGAATGTTTGCCAAGACATAAGGAATCTGAAACTATCTAAATGCAACCAGATTAGACATAATCTAACAAGACCACAACTGGAGACAATCAAAAACCTAGAAAGGAATCACCAATTAATCATCAAACCAGCCGATAAAGGTGGCGGCATCGTCATTATGGATAAGACCAAATATGAGGACGAATGTCTGAGGATTTTGAGTGATGCCAGTACCTATCAAAAACTCTGTAACAATCCAGTTGCAAGGTTCAAGAAAGAACTAGAGGTCCTCCTTGGAGAAGCAAAAACAGAGGGAATTCTCAGCGAAAGGGAATATAACTACACCAGAGTATCATACCCAAAAACACCTGTCTTCTACCAACTACCTAAAGTCCACAAGTCTATGATAGATCCACCGGGTAGGCCCATCATATCCGGGATAGGATCCTTGACAAGCAATTTATCTGAGTATGTGGACAAGATATTACAGAAATATGTAGTATCATTACCATCGTATCTCAGGGATTCGACACAAGTTCTGTCACTACTAAACACAATTTCCTGGAAAGACAACTACATAATGGCTACATGTGACGTTGCGTCACTATATACCAGCATCCCACACAACCTTGGGATAGAGGCGGTCAACTCATTTCTAAAAAAAGATCAGGAAATACCCGACGAACAGAGGATTTTCATACTGGACTGTATCAACTATATCTTGAATCATAACTATTTCTGCAATAACAACCAGTTTTATAAACAACTATGCGGCACAGCAATGGGGACCAGGTTCGCGCCAAGCTATGCCAATCTTTATATGGGCGCATGGGAAAACATCTTCTGGGACTCATGCCCAGCTGGCGCGGACCTGGTCCAGTATTCAAGATATATAGATGACATTTTTATAATTTGGAGTGGCTCATTGGAAGATCTGCTGTATACTATTGATATAATGAACAACAACGAGAAAAATCTGAAGTTCACACACCAATACAGCCAAGAGAAATTGGACTTCTTGGATCTGAGGATTGAGGTGAAGAACGGCAAGCTTGAGACGTCAACCTTCTTCAAGGAGGTTGACTGTAATAACTATATACACAACACAAGCTGCCATCATCCTACCTGGAAATCAAACATACCGAAGGGCCAATTTTTGAGGGTGAGGAAAAACTGTTCAACAACCGAAAAATGGACCACACAGGTGGACCTATTGAAACAGCGCTTCTTAGAAAGGGGGTATGATAAAGAATCCCTGGATGAAAAAATCAAAGAAGTTGGCAAGATCGATAGACAGAACCTCCTGCGCTACAAAAATAAACCAAAAAAGATCTGGAATGACATAATAATAGATGTCCCCATGATTTCGGAATATTGTGAGAACAGATACATCCTGGAAAGGATTATCAAGAAACATTGGGCTATACTCAAAGAGGACGACGTGATTGGTGAAAAGCTGATCTCACAACCGAAATTCATTTACAGGAAAACTAGGAATTTGAGAACTATGCTAGCCCCTAGCATTCCAAGAAAAGGGAATACCAATTACGTTACAAACTGCCAAAAGAAAAGCATCAAAGGATTCTATCCATGTCCAAGCTGTAAAGCCTGCAAGAATGGTCGAAAGACTGACACCTTTTCATCCTTTCAAAAGAACGAGAAATATAGGATCAAAGAGTTGATCAGATGTAACGATAAAAATATCATCTATCTAGTCTCCTGCACCTGTGGGTTGCAATACGTAGGGCAAACATCAAGAGCCCTTAAGGATAGGATTAGGGAACACATCCTATGCATCGAGAAAGGTAGAACGGATACCCCACTTTATAAACACTTTGCGACAACCCATAAGGGAAATCTAAAAGACTTCAGTTTTTTGGGAATCCAAAAGGTAAAAGCAGACTGGCGAGGAGGGAACCACGAACAGAGACTATTATTTAATGAGTCAAGATGGATCTTTTTGATGGACTGTCTTTATCCCAAAGGTCTAAATCATAAGGAAGACCTAACACACTTGCTTTCTATTAAATAACAGTTCCCATATAAGACATAATTGGTACCTTGACCATAGTATAAGCCCACTGAGATGGTTACCATAACTTTGATCTCCCAGGTCTAGAATAAGGAAGCATCCTGGTTAAATACACACCAGGTGGACCTCGAAATGAATACATCCCAGTCAGCAATTTAACTAAAAGCTATAACTGCTAAACATCCACCTTTTGAAATAGACCAAGGATGAACTAAGAAAGAATAGAATACCTGTCCTGCACTATCGAATCAGGGTGCTTACAAAACTCTATAATAAAGACAAGAACCAAGTATCAGTTAGAAATTTACTGTAGTATAGAAATATACCAGTATAAATATAAGGGATACAAAGGATGATATAAACAATAGTACATTATGTCTGACAACAGATCCATACACCAAAAATAACTATTTAGAAAACAGTTTTTAAGAAATCATTCAGTAATATCTAATTCAACAACACCTAGACATTTACTGAGGCTAGAACTTTCGAATTGAACATGAATCCCTCACTAGTAGATCCCTCGTTCACAATCTGATCCATAAATTATAGCCCAAAGAAGAAGAAAATGGTAAATCCTAAAGCACAACAAGCAAACTAAAGATCCAAGTATAGTTACACTATGTATGTCAGAATATCCAACATAAGTCACCTATAAGAATAGATCTTCTTGATCATTATCAGACCCCAGCTTATATTTGAGAAATAGCCACCCTCAGTAAGACACCCACGTATTTATCTAAATGTACCACTCAAGTACCTTGAGTCTATAACTCCATCTGAAAGAACAGTAAGGTCCAAACTCTCAGTGTACCCATAACTAACGGGTTCACTTAACAGAAAGATAACAACTCCGGTGAACTCTAAAACTCCATTTTAGGATATATATAACAGATCCACCTCACCTCTGTTGACCATAACAGTAGGTAGTGAGAAATATACAAACACAGGGTTTAATTTGTTTTATTTTGTCTTTTTCTAATATAGACTAACAGATCAGAATAGAGATCGTTACAAATATTGAGATAAGCTAGATAATTATAGCCGTTCCACAAAGTAGTGACAGACTAAGAAGTTTCATAATATCATGAAGACTCTGAATATATATCCCACTAATTTACTAAATATATTGATTTGACAATTTCACTCTGATTTACCTTTTAAAATGCACATACATATGCAGCTAAAGCCTAAATATGGACATATCAGGTTCTAACCAAAATCGGCATTGACAATAAAACTGACAAATGTGGTAATCTACCACAACAACCAGAAGCCAAACCGGAAGACATGACTTCACTTCGGTCACACTCCATAACGTAATGGAGCAAATAAATCAGGGCGGAAGTCGGCTGTGTAAACATCCGGTATCTCCCGATCTGAGCGCATCCAAGGAGCTAAGGCGGAAGTCGGCTGTGTAAACATCCGGTGTCTTCCGATTTGAGCGCTTCTGACTATATAAGGATTAGGTTGATCAAAAGTAAGCATCCATTCCCTAATAATAACATCAACACGGGAAAAAAAAGGGAAATCAGTCCGCAGACAGCAAACAGTTTATTACTATACAGAATGGATGTATAGAGCCACTGTAGAAGAGTACCGGAATGATTGCCAAATAATCCTTAGGAACAATAAGGCCATTTCTAG
Organism: Bombina bombina; assembly: GCF_027579735.1. Classification (NCBI taxonomy): domain Eukaryota; kingdom Metazoa; phylum Chordata; class Amphibia; order Anura; family Bombinatoridae; genus Bombina; species Bombina bombina. The sequence goes on from NC_069502.1 coordinate 918,731,957, forward strand.
ACCGATACATAGAACAGAGGCTCTCTAATTTACAATTAATACAGGTTGGATGGGAATAGGATAGAAACCACAGGAAACATCCCAGAGATGCAATGGGGCAAACAGGAAAGGGAAGTCTTTCCAATTTTGGCGCCAAAACGGCACCAATTGTTTTCTCACACTCTCTATTTAAAGCTCCCAGAGATCACTACACAGTATAGTCTTGAGAAAGGCCTAATCTAGGCCGAAACGCGTTGGCATACTGGTGAGCTTGATTTTAATTACCATTATTATCCATTGTATACAGTGTTGCACTATTTTTGTTTTTCTTTATTTTCCTACAGGTTTTTTGTTGCTATTTATTGTGATTTTACTTTTAACATCGGATGGGACATTGAACACACTGGGCACAGAATTTGTTTTAATCCCCCATTTTTTGCACACAACTAACACGAACTCTTTTTTTTGGATTGCTACATTTCACATATGATTTTACCAAAGTGGATTTTATCATTTATTATTATTTTTTCTATTTTTTGCTTTTTGTTTTTTGTATTTTGGTTCTAAATGACCTTTGCCTAAAGGTTGAATTGTATTTTTCACTCTTCTTTACTCATTTTTCTACAACTTCATCTAACATCTACATTTGACTATAGATCTCTCACTACCCATCAGCAACGTTGGAGGACACACCCACGGTTTAATACGAACATTCACATTTTACTTTTTCCACTATTTTTTCACCATTTTTGATTGACTTTATATTTGATTGACATTGTGAGTTTGGAATCGTTTTTATGGTTTATAACTTTGCTTATAAGTATTAATATTTGTATTTTTATTCAACTTCCCACACTTGTGTATCACCATCAAGGAGTGTCAACACTCCCACTGTAAATCGCATCTCCCAGGAGATTTTATTATGTACTTTTGTTTTTAGTAGTTAGACATGGATCCATGTTTCTAATTTTATTGTGTTATTGTGGTTTTATTGTGATATTTTATGTTTAGCCTTTATCGAAGGTAATAAATTGTAAGATTTAGCCACAAGTCTGTTAGCCTTTTAAGCTCTTTTAGCGCTTACTCTCACCTTTTCATATTAGTACTATTATCAGCCTACTAGGAGGCTAACTGTTAGTAAGCTTAAGGCCCCATTGTAGCGCTCGGTCCAATTCTCTCCATTTTAGATTGTCAATTCCTTATTTTATATGCTTTCGCACTTTTTTCTTATCACCCCACTTCTTGGCTATTCGTTAAACTGATTTGTGGGTGTGGTGAGGGGTGTATTTGTAGGCATTTTGAGGTTTGGGAAACTTTGCCCCTCCTGGTAGGAATGTATATCCCATACGTCACTAGCTCATGGACACTTGCTAATATGAAAGAAATGAATTTATCAGGTAAGTTCTTACATAAATTATGTTTTTATAGACCCTTAAAAGGGCCTTTTGTAGGGCATTGCCCTAAAGAAATCAGCTCTTTTTCTGCAAAAGAAAAACAAAAAACCCCTACAGTGTACAAACCCCCACTCCCAAACCCACAAAATAAAAATAAAGTAAAACCTAATCTACCAATTGCCCTAAAAATGGCATTTGTATGGGCATTGCCCTTAAAAGGGCATTCAGCTCTTTTGCTGCCCATTAAAAAAATGGCTATTCTGGGGGGCGGAGCCAACTGCCGAACAAGAGAGACGTCTTATAGAAGAGCTCTCTATCAGTAAGCTAATTTAGGCACCCATTAAGCAATTTAATTCCCTAATTTAGCAATTAATTAGTTAAAATATATACCCTAAGCTACCCTAACTTTGTATTTGATTAGTCCTGAGACCCAGATAAGCGATCTGTGAGGTGCAGCAGGAGCTAATACAGCAGCGGCCATACCGCCATTCAAAGAGCTGAGACACTTGGGCTGCTTTAGGACGTAGGAGCAGTGGAAGTCAACCGGCCTTCTTGGCTGCTTACCCACCTACAACTCTACTTTACAGCACAGCCAACACTGCTGCCTGTAGGGTCGGGGCTCCGCTCCGGTGCAGCAGAGCGACACAGCAGTCTGAAGTGGAAGCGAGTGGGAGCCGAACACAGCCGTATCATCACCTGACAAAAGACCCGGTGGCCATACCGTTAAAGCCTCGGTAACCGATTCTGATCCAATCTACCCCCTGTTGGCGGCTACTATCTAGAGGCACCAGGACCCGCTCCCACAGACCGCATCTCTCCAGCACTGATCTGGCGCGAACGGGCGCCATTTTGCGGCCTGGATCAGAGGAGCACCATCTTACCGCCACTGAGAGGAAAAAAAAAAAAAAAAAAGAGGTTAAAAGAAATCAATCAAGCCACACCGGAACAGCATATGAGGACTCAGTTAAGGGCACTTATATTATACTAGCCCTAGATCCTAAGCAAGCACAACCGGCAGGATTACTAAGTCTAAAATTATACCCCACACCTTAATGAGAACAGTGCTCACAGTCAGTGATCGTTTCTCAGGCTATTTAGATATATTGACTGCCTGATAGAGGAGCTAAGTGACAGCTTCAGACTTCAATACAGACCCACAGTTCCCATAATATCTGCCTTTGAACTCATTTGACTAGTACATGTTATGCTGAATCTGTGACAGGGGTCTGAGAGCTTGAGATTTCCATACTGCCTTATTAACTGACAGGTGGGCTTAACAGGAGGACCTGGGCTAGTGAGGGGGCTCAAGACTCCAAGCAATTACTGTTTACCTAAGACACACTGAATATTTACAAACGCCTGCTGGAAAATTGCACAAATACATAGTCTATTCTTTAATCTCTATAAATTCCCATGCAGAGATAGAACCAAAGAAATAACAGAGTCTACTGCAGGTGGCAGCAAACATTACTTTTACATCCCTGGAATTCAAATTTCTTCTAGCCTCTATCTGATAAAGATAATTAACCTTAGTCTCTAATAACTAATTTATAAGCGGAGAAACTTGGGGACTACTTAATTTCAGTCTCAAAGAAAATACACCACTCGTGGTATATTTGTCATAACAGCTCTTGACTTATTGCTATCTGTGGTGCACTCTCCTCCTCCTTTTCCTGCTGTCTCTTGTGGCAGTGGGTCATATCCTAAGTCCCCTTTCCCGTGATGACCCTGTGAGGGTAACTGCCCTGAGGAGTTGTGTACCTAAGAGGAAAGAGGGGTGAAGAAAGGGAAGGGAAAGGAAAGAAGAAAATAAGAGAAAGGAGAAAGAGAGGAAAAGGAGAAGAGGGAAAAAAGGGAGAGGAAGTTGAAAGGAAGATAGGAGAGGAGATTGGTCCCCTCGCCTCCTTGAAAAGCCTTATAAAAATCACTGGTTTACGCCTGGGATTCAGAGTAATAACAATGTCTCACTCTAACAGAAAAAAAAAACATTAATAAGCACAACTTAGGTCCAAAAAGAACTGTAGCTGACCACTTTCACAGCAAATTTCTATCAGAAAGAGACCTATCAGACGATGATTCCAGAGATTCCCCGTCTGGACAAGGAGAAGAGGAATTACTCTCTACTGGAAAAAAATCTACCTACAACTCAGAAGATTCCTCACTCAAGGAACTAATGAACTCTCTTTCTGCTAAAATGGACTCCCACCATACTTCATTGAAGCAGGAAATAAGAACTTCGGTGGCAGACCTTAAAAGAGAAATTTCTTCTTTAGGAGATAGAACCGACACCCTGGAACACAAGCATGAGGATTTGGCGACAGACCATTCTAATCTCCTTGCTTATTCACAATCTCTGGCGGAAATGATATCTGACCTAGAGATAAAACTAGCGGACCTCGAGGACAGGTCCAGGCGCAACAATGTACGCCTTAGAGGCATTCCTGAAAGCGTCTTAAATGCTGACCTTAGTAAATATCTGGAAGATCTATTTACAGCTCTGCTAAACACTCCGCTAGACCAAGATGCAAAAATTGACAGAGCCCACAGAGCAATCAGACCAAGGAACTCTAACCAGGCACAGCCCAGAGACATAATAGTAAGATTTCATCATTATACTTTTAAGGAAAAAATTCTTAGAGCAGCCTTCATCAATAAGGACCTTCCAGATCCCTATAAGGAAATTCAGTTCTTCCCTGATTTATCTACTCATACACTATCAAGGAGGAGATCTTTTCAACCAATTACTCAATGCCTTCGTAAACACTCCATTAAATACAGATGGGGTTTCCCAGTGCGGGTTATATTTCAGCATGATGGACTCACTTATAATTTGTCTAACTTAACCCAGGGAATGGAGATCCTCAACAAACTTAACCTATTACAAAATTTACAAGCCCAAGGCCTCGCTCGGCAAGAACCCAACCCTACGCTAAAAGATACACCTATTAACAACACTCCAACCCTGGAATCCTCCTCCTTACGGATGGCTGCATCGGAGTGGAGTCCCAAACCCAGAAGATCCTCACCTGCCTCTAAGAGGCGAAACACCACCCAACAGGACATATAAAACCTGTTGTCAGGTCAATCATACCTTGATATTACAGGACATAAATTAGTACTTGGTTTATACCTCGTCACCTTCCTAAAACAAAGAGAGGCATTAAACATCATCTTATCTTCCAACATTCCATCCATATAGAGATGCTTTTGGAATATACAACACCTATGTATTTCATATAATAATTAAGCAAAACTTTTCCCAGCAGCTTTTGGCCCTGATTCACCCTTATCTTACAGACTTATTTCGCAATATTGGTGGACAATTCCTATGCCTGGTGAACTCAAAATATTTGCAGACATTTCATATGTATTGTTATAAAGCCTTATTATGTACTAATCTTTTTCCTTCCCTACAGGCCTATCCTTCAGTTTTGTTATAAAGACTATACCTCATGTGTTTTAATAATCTAACGGCTAGATTTGGAGTTTTGTCGGTAACGAGCCGAAAAACTAATGCCGGCTTTTTTCTGGCCGCACCATAAAAATAACTCTGGTATTGAGAGTCCACAGAATGGCTGCGTTAGGCTCCAAAAAAGGAGCGTAGAGCATTTTTAACGCATCTTCAACTCTCGATACCAGAGTTGCTTACGCAAGCGGCCAGCCTCAAAAACGTGCTCGTGCACGATTCCCCCATAGGAAACAATGGAGCTGTTTGAGCTGAAAAAAAACCAAACACCTGCAAAAAAGCCGCGTTCAGCTCCTAACGCAGCCCATTGTTTGCTATGCGGTAACCCTTCCTACGTCTGCACTTAACACTCTAACATGTACCCCGAGTCTAAACACCCCTAACCTTACACTTATTAACCCCTAATCTGCCGCCCCCGCTATCGCTGACCCCTGCATATTATTATTAACCCCTAATCTGCCGCTCCGTAAACCGCCGCTACTTACTTTATCCTATGTACCCCTAATCTGCTGCCCCTAACATCGCCGACCCCTATATTATATTTATTAACCCCTAATCTGCCCCCCACAACGTCGCCTCCACCTGCCTACACTTATTAACCCCTAATCTGCCGACCGGACCTGAGCGCTACTATAATAAAGTTATTAACCCCTAATCCGCCTCACTAACCCTATAATAAATAGTATTAACCCCTAATCTGCCCTCCCTAACATCGCCGACACCTAACTTCAATTATTAACCCCTAATCTGCCGACTGGAGCTCACCGCTATTCTAATAAATGTATTAACCCCTAAAGCTAAGTCTAACCCTAACACTAACACCCCCCTAAGTTAAATATAATTTACATCTAACAAAATTAATTAACTCTTATTAAATAAATTATTCCTATTTAAAGATAAATACTTACCTGTAAAATAAATCCTAATATAGCTACAATATAAATTATAATTATATTATAGCTATTTTAGGATTTATATTTATTTTACAGGTAACTTTGTATTTATTTTAACCAGGTACAATAGCTATTAAATAGTTAAGAACTATTTAATAGCTAAAATAGTTAAAATAATTATAAAATTACCTGTAAAATAAATCCTAACCTAAGTTACAATTAAACCTAACACTACACTATCAATAAATTAATTAAATAAACTACCTACAATTACCTACAATTAACCTAACACTACACTATCAATAAATTAATTAAATACAATTCCTACAAATAAATACAATTAAATAAACTAGCTAAAGTACAAAAAATAAAAAAGAACTAAGTTACAAAAAATAAAAAAATATTTACAAACATAAGAAAAATATTACAACAATTTTAAACTAATTACACCTACTCTAAGCCCCCTAATAAAATAACAAAGCCCCCCAAAATAAAAAAATGCCCTACCCTATTCTAAATTACTAAAGTTCAAAGCTCTTTAACCTTACCAGCCCTGAACAGGGCCCTTTGCGGGGCATACCCCAAAGAATTCAGCTCTTTTGTCTGTAAAAAAAAAACATACAACCCCCCCCCCAACATTACAACCCACCACCCACATACCCCTAATCTAACCCAAACCCCCCCTTAAATAAACCTAACACTAAGCCCCTGAAGATCTTCCTACCTATCTTCACCCTGCCAGGTTCACCGATCCGTCCTGAAGAGCTCCTCCGATGTCCTGATCCAAGCCCAAGCGGGGGGCTGAAGAGGTCCATGATCCGGCTGAAGTCTTCATCCAAGCGGGAGCTGAAGAGGTCCATGATCCGGATGAAGTCTTCATCCAAGCGGGAGCTGAAGAGGTCCATGATCCGGATGAAGTCTTCTATCAACTGCATCTTCAATCTTCTTTCTTCCGGATCCATCTTGCAGACCTCCGACGCGGAACATCCTCTTCTCCCGACGCCTACTAGCCGAATGACGGTTCCTTTAAGGGACGTCATCCAAGATGGCGTCCCTCGAATTCCGATTGGCTGATAGGATTCTATCAGCCAATCGGAATTAAGGTAGGAATATTCTGATTGGCTGATGGAATCAGCCAATGAGAATCAAGTTCAATCCGATTGGCTGATCCAATCAGCCAATCAGATTGAGCTCGCATTCTATTGGCTGTTCCGAATGCGTGTTAGTGTTAGGGTTAGACTTAGCTTTAGGGGTTAATACATTTATTAGAGTAGCGGTGAGCTCCAGTCGGCAGATTAGGGGTTAATAATTGAAGTTAGGTGTCGGCGATGTTAGGGAGGGCAGATTAGGGGTTAATACTATTTATTATAGGGTTAGTGAGGCGGATTAGGGGTTAATAACTTTATTATAGTAGCGCTCAGGTCCGGTCGGCAGATTAGGGATTAATAAGTGTAGGCAGGTGGAGGCGACGTTGAGGGGGGCAGATTAGGGGATGATAAATATAATATAGGGGTCGGCGGTGTTAGGGGCAGCAGATTAGGGGTACATAAGGATAACGTAGGTGTCGGCGCTTTGCGGTCGGCAGATTAGGGGTTAATAAGTGTAGGCAGGTGGAGGCGACATTGAGGGGGGGCAGATTAGGGGATAATAAATATAATATAGGGGTCGGCGGTGTTAGGGGCAGCAGATTAGGGGTACATAAGGATAACGTAGGTGGCGGCGCTTTGCGGTCGGCAGATTAGGGGTTAATAAGTGTAGGCAGGTGGAGGCGACGTTGAGGGGGGCAGATTAGGGGTTAATAAATATAATACAGGGGTCGGCGGTGTTAGGGGGAGCAGATTAGGGGTACATAAGGATAACGTAGGTGGCGGTCGGGCAGATTAGGGGTTAAAAAAATTTATTCGAGTGTCGGCGATGTGGGGGGACCTCGGTTTAGGGGTACATAGGTAGTTTATGGGTGTTAGTGTACTTTAGAGTACAGTAGTTAAGAGCTTTAGAAACTGGCGTTAGCCCAGAAAGCTCTTAACTACTGACTTTTTTCCTGCGGCTGGAGTTTTGTCGTTAGATGTCTAACGCTCACTTCAGAAACGACTCTAAATACCGGAGTTAGAAAGATCCCATTGAAAAGATAGGATACGCAATTGATGTAAGGGGATCTGCGGTATGGAAAAGTCGCGGCTGAAAAGTGAGCGTTAGACCCTATTTTGAGTGACTCCAAATACCGGCGGTAGCCTAAAACCAGCGTTAGGAGCCTCTAACGCTGGTTTTCACGGCTAACGCCAAACTCCAAATCTAGGTCTATGTATTCTTTGTTGAAAGCCAAACCTAGGAGGTTCATATGCTAATATCTTAGACCTTGAAGACTGCCTCTAATCTGAATGCATTTTGACCACTAGAGGGCATTAGTTCATGTGTTTCATATATATAACATTGAGCTCATGCACGTGAAATTACCCTGGAGTGAGCACAAATTGGCTAAAATGCAAGTCTGTCAAAAGAACTGAAATAAGAGAGCAGTTTGCAGAGGCTAAGATACAAGGTAAACACAGAGGTAAAAAGTGTATTTCTATAACAGTGGTGGTTATGCAAAACTGGAGAATGGGTAATAAAGGGATTATCTTTCTTTTTAAATAACAAAAATTCTGGTGTTGACTGTCCCTTTAATATTAAAAACAAACGCACATGTCTATTAGTTATTATAATGACATCTTGATGACAGAGGTTTTTCCCAGTTTCCGTGCTTAAAGGGACATAGAACAGTATGAACTAACATACGTTTCTAAATATATAATGCAGCCAAAGCTTACCTGCAAAATGGTTTCTGTTTTAACACCCATTAACCCTTTAATTGAGGCATAGTTTTGTTTGTAGCTCTCTACCTGGGAATTTCCATATATGGAAGGTACTATACAGACATAGTGATGTCTCGAACCTAAAATTTTGCGTTCGTGCAAATGTTCGCAAACCGACAAACGGGCAAACCGCCATAGACTTCAATGGGCAGGCGAATTTTAAAACCCACAGGACTCTTTCTGGCCACAATAGTGATGGAAAAGTTGTTTCAAGGGGACTAACACCTGGACTGTGGCATGCCAGAGGGGGATCCATGGCAAAACTCCCATGGAAAATTACATAGTTGATGCAGAGTCTGGTTTTAATCCATAAAGGGCATAAATCACCTAACATTCCTAAATTGTTTGGAATAACGTGCTTTAAAACATCAGGTATGATGTTTGTATCGATCAGGTAGTGTGAGGGTTACGCCCGCTTCACAGTGACAGACCAAACTCCCCGTTTAACGCACCGCAAACAACCGCAAACAGTCCATTTGCACAACCGCAAGCTCCGCATGGGAGTGCCCCTGTTTTTGGTCAGATTTTTAAAAGGACCGGCACTTTGGCATGAAGATTTACATTCACTTTAACCTTCCAAAGATACATCCAGGTATGGTATCATCATCTTATTATACTCATTGGTAAAACTTAAGGGGACAGTCAAGTCGAGATTGAACTTTCGTGGTTCGGATGGGGCACGCAATTTTGAGCAACTTTTTAGTTTGCTCCTGTTGTCGATTTTTCTTCGTTCTTTTGGTATCTTTGTTTGAAAAAGCAGGAATGAGCGTATGGGAGCTGGACCGTTTTTGGTTCGGCACCTGGGTGGTGCTTTCTGATTGGTGTATAAATGTAGCCACCGGTAGGCAGGCGCTGCCCAGGTTCTGAACCAGGGATGAGCCATCTCCTAGGCTTACATTCAAGTGGAGATGCCAAGAGAACGAAGAAGGTTTGATAAAGGAAGTAGATTGGAGGGTTGCTTGGAGTTGCGTGCTCTATGTGAACCGTGCAGGTTTGGTTTTGACTAGACTATCCCTTTAAGACCTTTATAATTAGAATTAAGATATGTTAAAAATTCCCTGGCCTCCAGTTTGGGTATAACAAATAAATATACACACCAACACATATGTGTATGTGTATGTGTATATATATATATATATATATATATATATATATAGTTTGTATGAGTTAATTTTATTCTGAAGGAGTTTATTGTTGAAAAAACTTGATAGCTCCCACCATCTTATATAGAGATTGGGGGAAAACTAAGGCAAAATTAGCCCACATAGCTTAACATTAAGTCCATAATCAATCTATTGACGGCAATAAGAGTTTCAAATAGATTGACTTTTGCTGTTAGAACAAAACCTATATGCGCCAACACCAATCACCAGCTAGCTTCCCAGTAGTGCATTGCTGCTCATGAGCCTAGGTTTACTCTTCAACAAAGGATACCAAGAAAATAAGGCACATTATAGATTATTATTAAAGGTAAATTGAAAGGTTGTTTAATATTGCATGCTCTGTCAGAATCATAGAGGTGTAATTTTGACTTTACTGGTCATTTTAAACAGTTGTTAAACTTTCAGTGTTAGCTGGAAAACGTTTTATTTGTTATTTTTTATGTTTATCAATGTCTTTACTTTGTACTTGCATCTCCCCTACCTTGGCCTCGCAGACATCTATTTCTGCAGTATAAATGCATAGTGACAGTTGCATCTGAGAAAAATAACCTAATTTTGTAAAAAGAACCTTTCTTTTTAACAGACATAACATTTTCAGATGTACTACCAATGATAATCACTGTGGGAGAAACAATGAACCAGCCCATATTTTTAAATGTCTTTGTAGTGACCCTTGAATTTTATTACCTGATATTATTGATCTCTCACAATAGGGTTAAATGCATAGGTAAAGTCCCACTTCTATATGCAGCTGCTGTGCAGGGCACTGCCGGTCCACAATCAGTAGGTTTCACGACCTAGCCAATCATCTGCTGCCGTTTCTGAACATGACAGACTTCCTGCTTCTGAATGGGGCTTTAACTACATATTTAACCACTTTGCTGGGATTAAAATTGTATTTATATAGAAGAGCCAGTTCAATCCTATGTTCTGTTGAAATATAACATGCCCTTTTAATGTCCTTTTAAATGTTGTATCATTTAAATATTGGTTTACAGGTTTCTACTGAAGACTAAATTGGAGAAGCAATTGTATTTACATACTATTTGCTTTTATATATTATTTGTATGCCCTTCTAAAACATGGATTGCAGACAAGGTTCTATTTTTATTTTATTGATCATTTTTTAATTGCGTCTTCCATTACCGCTTCTAATTGTTTAGTGAAGCACACTTATCTGTGTATAGTGAGCTGCCATTTTGTATGGAACTCTTCTTTCGGACACAAAAAAATGTTCATGTACAGTTTACAGCATAAATGGTTTACTGGGATATTTAAAAGTAATAAGACAATAGCAAGTTTGTGTTTTTATATTTTAGCAGTTTTTGACATAAAATGTTTGTGTGTTTTTATGCTAGATTTTGTTAATATTTTTCTTGTGTATTTTCTGTTGTGTTGTAACATGTCAAATAAAAAAACACTTTGTTTATAAAAAAAAAAAAAAAAAGCTCTGCATGTCCTCCATCAACAACACGTCTGAGACTGTAAAGCGTCCTGTCCTTGCTGGCGTGGTCGTGGGAGGATTACTTTCACCTCTTCCCCTGTCAGATTCCCGTTGTGCTGTTACATTACCCTTATATGCTGTGTAAAACATACTTTTTAATTTATTTTGGAACTGCTGGCAGTCCCGGAAATGCACACGTGTGAAGGAAACTGACTGCTATTATTTCACAGTAAAAAAAAAGTGTTTTTTTTTTTTTAAATGTACACTACTGTTACTACACAAGATATGAGTTGCACTGGTGTGACAATGTGCCCTGGCACGCCCTGAAACGCACACGTGTGAAGGAAACTGACTGCTATTATTTCACAGTCAAAAAAGTATTTTTTTTTAAATGTACACTACTGTTCAGATATGAGTTACACTAGTGTGACAATGTGCCCTGGCAGGCCCTGAAACGCACACGTGTGAAGGAAACTGACTGCTATTATTTCACAGTCAAAAAGTTTTTGTTTTTTTTAAATGTACACTACTGTTCAGATATGAGTTGCACTAGTGTGACAATGTGCCCTGGCAGGCCCTGAAACGCACACATGCTGGCAGGCAGGCAACTGCAATTAGATTACACTAGCAGACTGATGTTTCACAGTCAAAAAACTTTTTTTTTTAAATTTACACTACTTTTACAACAGATATGAGTGGTGGTGGCACTAGTTGGCAAGTGGGCCTGGCACACACGCTGGCAGGCAGTCAACTGGCAAATTTACACTACTGTTACAACAGATATGAGTGGTGGCACTAGTTGGCAAGTGGGCCTGGCACACACGCTGGCAGGCAGGCAGGCAGGCAGGCAGGCAACTGCAATTAGATTACACTAGCAGACTGATGTTTCACAGTCAAAAAAGTTTTTTTTTTTTAATTTACACTACTGTTACAACAGATATGAGTGATGGCACTGCAGGCAGGTAACTGCAATTAGATTACACTAGCAGACTGATGTTTCACAGTCAAAATTACACAGGCAAAAAAAAAAAAAAAAAAGACATGTTCTAGCCCTAAAAAGGGCTTTTTGGGGTGCTGTCCTTACAGCAGAGATCAGATGAGTCCTTCAGGACTGTAGTGGACACTGAATACACTAGCCTAGCTATCAATTTCCCTATGAAATCAGCAGCAGCTACACTGTCCCTCCTCTCACTAACAATGCAGCTTCCGAATGAATCTAAAATGGCGGCTGTCCAGGAGCTGGGAGGGTCTGGGAGGGAGTGTCTGCTGGTGATTGGCTGAAATGTGTCTGCAGACTGTGAGATACAGTGTCAAAGTTTACTCAATGATGACGAATAAGGGGCGGATCGAACATCGCATATGTTCGGCTGCCGCTGCGAACGCGAACAAGCTATGTTCGCCGGGAACTATTCGCCGGCGAACAATTCGCGACATCACTATACAGACAATGGGGCCAATTTATGAAAGTGACGACGGACATGATTCGCTGTAGCGATCATGTCTGCCACACATCAATAAGTGCTGACAGCATACGCTGTTGGCATTTATCATTGCACAAGCAGTTCTGGTGAATTGCTTCTGCAATGCCGCCCCCTGCAGGGGGTGTGCAATGTCGCTAGCAGGGAATGTCAATCAACCCGATCATATGTGATCAGGTGGATTGCTGTCCGCCGCCTCAGAGCAGGCGGACGAGTTAAGGAGCAGCGGTCTTAAGACCACTGCTTCTTAACTCCTGTTTCCGGCGAGTCTGAAGGCTTGTGCAGAAACAGCTTCATCAAGCTCCATTAGGAGCTTGATGAATCAGCCCCAAAAGCTTCTGCAAAATGTGCTTATGCACATGCATGGTAGGGGGCAGATTCACATGACATCAGACTAATGCAGTGCACAGTATAATGCTGTAGCTTTCACAAAGCATATAACATTATCCCCTGGAAACGAGGAAGCCTCTTGACAACAAACAATAGCAGTACCTACTGGTGCTCTTCAACCCCCCCTTACTTCCATAAGTAATTATCCTCACGTGCACACTTTTTTTTACATAATACCACAAAGGTTTGGAGTAGGGCACTGATAAGGGGGGTGGAGCAGGCTATAATTGGCAACACTAAAGTAAAAGTCATTTTCCAGATTTTTGGAAATTTTCTTAAAATAATTATAACCTTTTTTTTTTTTTTTACACTTTTTTCACACACTGTTTTACCTTAGTTCACCCTTTTATAATATGCACATAACCCAAAATGTTTTATTGCACTTTAGTCAACTTTGGCATTTTTTCTCACTTTTTTCACTTTAAAGGGACACTGTACCCAAATTTTTTATTTTGTGATTCAGATAGAGCATGAAATTTTAAGCAACTTTCTAATTTACTCCTATTATCAAATTTTCTTTGTTCTCTTGCTATCTTTATTTGAAATGCAAGAATGTAAGTTTAGATGCCGGCCCATTTTTGGTGAACAACCTGGGTTGTCCTTGCTGATTGGTGGATACATTCATCCACCAATAAAAAAGGCTGTCCAGAGTCCTGAACCAAAAAAAAAGCTTAGATGCCTTCTTTTTCAAATAAAAATAGAAAGAGAACAAAGAAAAAATGATAATAGGAGTACATTAGAAAGTTGCTTAAAATTGCATGCACTATCTGAATTGCAAAATTAAAAATTTGGGTTCAGTGTCCCTTTAATTATGGGTTGCACCTTTTTTACACTTTTTTTCACATACTGTTTTACCTTAGTTCACCCTTTTATAATATGCACATAACTCAAAATGTTTTATGGCACTTTAGTCAACTTGGCATTTTTTCTCACTTTTTTCACCTTAATTATGGTTGCATCCATACATATTTATTACATTTTCTTGTGTTACCCTGTATAGGTATATCAAATAACATGAATGTGAATTTAATACTGAAAAATCGGGAAAAAAAAAGCAAATTGTTTGCGACCTGAGCATGCTAACCCAAAGGTAGTTATGAATACGCATTATACCAACACACTGTATACCAACTGTGATAACCCGAATGTAGTGATGAATATTTTACATACCAATGTTCTTCACATAGAAAAAACATGTTTTATACTTCAAAGGTATATATACATATGGTATATATGCACATATAAATATAAATACACATTGTATACATACATACATGCACATATTTAGACATGTATATGTATGTATATATAGAATATAGCCCTTTCCATTCAAATACTTTCTCATATTACCCTTTTAACCCTTTAATGTTTTATTACATTGTGTATTAGTGTATATGTGAGTGTAACAGTTTATTTTAAAGGGACAGTCTAGGCCAAAATAAACTTTCTTGATTTCAGATAGGAGCATGTAAGTTTTAAACAATTTCCAATTTCTGTTATCACCAATTTTGCTTTGTTTCTCTGGTATTCTTAGTTGAAAGCTTAACCTAGGAGGTTCATATGCTAATTTCTTAGACCTTGAAGCACACCTCTTTCAGATTGCATTTTAACAGATTTTCACCACTAGAGGGTGTTAGTTCACGTATTTCATATAGATAACACTGTGCTTGTGCACGAGAAGTTATCTGGGAGCAGGCACTGATTGGCTAGACTGCAAGTCTGTCAAAAGAACTGAAAAAGGGGCAGTTTGCATAGGCTATAGATACAAGATAATCACAGGAGGGTTAAAAGTATATTATTATAACTGTGTTAGTTATGCAAAACTGGGAAATGGGTAATAAAGGGATTATCCATCTTTTAAAACAATAAAAATTCTGGTGTAGGCTGTCCCTTTAATGTACAGGCATACCCCAGAGATATTGTGGGTTTGGTTCCAGACCAATAAAGAAAACATCGCAATAAAGTGAGTCACACAATTTTATTGGTTTCCCAGTGCATATAAATGTTACGTTTACACTATACTGTAGTCTATTAAGTGTGCAATAGAATTATATCTAAAAAAAAAAAAACCAATGTGTATACCTTCCTGAGCCTTTAGCGAGCCGTAATATATGTACTGGTGGTATGTACATACATATATATTTATATATATATATGTGTATACATGTGTATTTATGTGTTTAAAACGAGGTATGCCTGTATGTATGTTTTGTTTGGTGCAACTTTTTATTTAGCCCTAACCCTTTACGGTCTAACGTTAGCGTGCTACTTGAAATCTAGCCCTCTATGTTTAACTGTTTTATTGCCAAGTACAGAAAATAAAATGTAGGGGTAAAAAAAGCCACTTTATTAAGATAAAATTGTAAAAAATAAACTTTTTATTTTATTATTATTATTATTTTTATTATTAAATTACATTTTATTAAAAATATATTAATATACTTTATTAAGATAAATGTAATACTTTTTTTACTGTGTTTACTGGGACAGAATGGAAGAGGCCTAGACAAATGGTTTGTCATTTTTGACATGTGATCACTGTGACTGGCTGTCACAGTGATCACATGACCATGAGCAATTTGTTTAGGCAATACAGGACTGCCTCACTCCTGTGGCATCCATTTATTGGCCACTGAGCCTGATACCAGCATGCATTGCAGCATGCTGGTATCTAGGCTGCATTTAAAGTATACAGTAAATGTGCCTGGCTGTCAAAGGGAGTTGCAGAATGTCTCTCTTGTTATAGAGGCAACCCTATTATGAGAACTAACTGGGTGGCCTCCATACTGTTATTTCTACACTGCCTCATCCATGTCAGACCACAGGACAGCAGGATAACAATAATACTTAGTTCCTATTTCATTGCTTAACAAAAAATAAAATAAAATAGTAAACTCACTCACCAAAAGATAAATTTAACTAAACATTTTAACTTTCCCACAAAAACTTCCCAAAATATTAATCTTTAACTAGTACTCGTTAATAGAAGGAAAACAAAACAAACATAAAAATAGAAAACAAAGATCAGTAGTGTTGCCCCCAGCATAATGGCTGCCCCACCAACTGTTATTGGCCCCTCATTTTCCAACCCCACTCTGCCCAGGGTCCCCCAGCTCAAAGATGGCTCCTCCCATGACACATCAAACCCTGTCCACCGAAAATCCCTGACTCTGCTGAGGACTGTCTAGCCCTTCCCACTAACTGCCACCCCCTCCTCCTTCCATCACTGCCCCTCCCACAACAATAGTGGGCCTCCGGGAAAGGCGCCCCTTTATAACATTTTTTTCTGGAGACACCACTGACAAAGATTGTAACCCCTTTATATTATCTTCATCTCAGTTACTGAACCTGTATGTATCAAATCTTTTCATTTTAGACCTCAAATTATATGGGTAAATATCCCTGCATATAGCAGAGTTTAAAAGGGGGAAGGTTGATATAATAGAAATATATTACAGATTGGTGACCAAATAACCATCATTTTCTTAAAGACTTGTGGTTGAATGTTTTGCTTAAACTTTCTTTAATATTCAATATTTTATTAACTTTGTATGATTGGTGAGGCAAGATTATTTTTTTAGTATGTCATTTTTAATTATTTATTAATATGCACAGTTTATGGGAATATGCTATGATTACAATCAAATCTGACCTTGCACACCTGAAGGTTGATGAACAGGTACAAGTTCTGCTCAGTGCCAATAGATTAGAGAGGGTGACATATAGACACTCCAGGTTGATACTTTATTTATCACAGATGATACAGTAAGTCTGTTATGTGAAAGATAGGTCAGGTACAGACATGGGTTATACACAGAAAATCCAGTGTTAGAAGGTAAACAGGAATTTGCAAACAAAAAAAAGTCAGGTTTACACAAGTTTGAAAATACAGTGGTGGGTCAAAACCAGAAGATCAGAAAAAAAAGTATAATGCACACAGAAAGCTGACCAACACCAATATGTGGGTATCCTCAAAAATGCAATGTTGACAAATTTTTTAGATAAAAAAACAGATTGAGTCAAAGTCAAATTTGATGCACAAGTATGACACAAGTATTAACAAAAGCTGCAGATATGCAACCATTGATGCAAATGTAAAAAGGTTAAGCAAAAGACAACATATTCTGTTGATCTTTTTGTAGCATGTACTTTACAGCAGTGGCTTTATATAATATAAAAGCCACCTAACCATCTTGACAAAGTGATCAGATGGGGTTGTGAAATGAGGAAATGAGGAGGTTCTGAAGGTAAACTCCAGTTTGAAAGATGCAGGATGAAAGTAGTGCGGTGGTGAATAGTTATGTCCGATACCACAAGGGGGTTTATGCATTGTAAGCCAAGAATACAAACTGGTATGACTGAGTGATTTACAGCTGAGCAAGATATGTTTGACCTTTGCAAGTGTATACCTGCATGAATCATTATGGGCTAGATTACAAGTGCAGCACTATTTATTGCTCCTGTTAGCGAATTAAATCAGCTAGCAGTAAGCTTTTTGCTTGTGTAAGGTAGCAAACGTATTACAAGTTGAAAGTGAAAACCTGAACTTAGAATATTGCAAATGCGTTAACATATTCCCCCATAGACTTCAATGGAGTGCGAAAAGTGGGAAAAAAGTGGAAAAAAAACACCCTTACTCACACGCAAACATGATCACGTTTTCTCAAGTGCCCTAACCTGACATAAAATATTAATATTTCACATTTCAATCTTCTTCACATAGCAGAATATGTTCTATTTATTCATAAACACATATTGATATATATATGGGGCCCGATCCGATATGCAGCGTCGCCCGCAAAAGCCGGCGATGCCAAATTTTGCGCTGGTTTGGTATCACATATACGGCATAACATAGAAGTTCCACTCGTATATTTCACCCTTCGGCCGTAGTTTTTAGCCCCATAGAGTGATATACCAAACCCGCACAGTTTGGTATCCAATATACAGCGTAAGGACTTACGTGGCGAAAATGAAGAAATCTTACTCCATTTTCACCTCGCCACAAAATGCAGGCGTAGTAAGCCTTACGCTGAGTATTGGAGCCCCGTAACTCCCTAAACTGCCTGCAAAATAAAACCTAACACCTAACGCATGCGCAATGTCTATCTACCTGTCAACCGCAATCTTTAATAAAGTGCTTAACCCCTAAACCGCCGCTCCCGGACCCCGCCGCCAGCTACATTAAATGTCTTACCCCCAATCTGATCCCCCTACACCGCCGCCAGCTACATTAAATGTCTTACCCCCTAATGTGATCCCCCTACACCGCCGCCAGCTACATTAAAATTATTACCCCCTAATGTGAGCCCCCTACCCCGCCGCCACCTACATTAACTATATTACCCCCTAATATGATCCCCCTACACCGCTACCACCTATATTAAAATTATTACCCCCTAATATGATCCCCCTACACCGCCGACACCTATAATAACTACATTAACCCCTAATCTGAGCCCCCTACCCCGCCGCCACCTATTTTAACTATATTAACCCCAAATGTGAGCCCCCTACCCCGCCGCCACCTATATTATATGTACTACCCCCTAATCTGACCCCCTTACACCGCCGCCACCTATATTAAATTTATTAACCCCTAATGTGAGCCCCCTACACCGCCGCCTCCTATATTAAATGTATTAACCCCTAATCTAATCCCACTACACCGCCACCACCTATATTAAAATTATTAACCCCTAATCTAATCCCCCTACACCGCCACCACCTATATTAAATATATTAACCACTAAACCTAAGTCTAACCCTAACACCCCCTAACTTAATTATTATTAAAATAAATCTAAATAATATTAATAATATTAACTAAATTATTCCTATTTAAATCTAAATACTTACCTATAAAATAAACCCTAAAATAGCTACAATATAATTAATAATTACATTGTAGCTATTTTAGGGTTTATATTTATGTTACAGGTAACTTGGTATTTATTTTAACTAGGTACAATAGCTATTAAATAGTTAATAACTATTTAATAGCTACCTAGCTAAAATAATTACCAAATTACCTGTAAAATAAATCCTAACCTAGGTTACCATTACACCTAACACTACCCTATCAATAAATTAATTAAATAAACTACAATTATCTCAACTAAAATACAGTTAAATACACTAATTTATATTACAAAAAAACAAACAAACTAAATTACAAAAAATAAAAAAGATTACAAGAATTTTAAGCTAATTACACCTAATCTAAGACCCCTAATAAAATAACAAAGCCCCCCAAAATAATAAAATGTCCCTACCCTAAACTAAATTAAATCAGCTCTATTACCAGGGCCTTTTGCGGGGCATTGCCTCAAAGTAATCAGCTCTTTTACCTGTAAAAAAAAGAATAACCCCCCCCATTACAACCCACCACCCACACACCCCTACTCTAAAACCCACCCGATCCCCCCTTAAAAAAACCTAAGTCTAACCCCCAAGTGGTACTTACCTGTCCTAAAGACCGGCGGAGAAGGTCCTTATCCAGGCGGAGAAGTCTTCTTCCAGGCGGCGACCTCTTCTTCTTCCAGGAACCAGCCGGCGATGAGCGGAGGAGTTGAAGACTACCTGTAAAATAAATCCTAACCTAAGTTACCATTACACCTAACACTACCCTATCAATAAATTAATTAAATAAACTACAATTATCTCAACTAAAATACAGTTAAATACACTAATCTATATTACAAAAAAAACAAACACTAAATTACAAAAAATAAAAAGTATTTAAAAATACTTAGAACACAAGTGAAAACCATTGGAAATGTTAACTATTTACAGTATACATAGTTAAACGCTTTATCAAAGGGACAGTCTAGGCCAAAAAAAACTTTTATGATTCAGATAGAGCAGTGTTTTTCAACCAGTGTGCCGTGGCACACTAGTGTGCCGTGAGAGATCCTCAGGTGTGCCACGGCAGACTGACAACAGTGTGACATATTTTTTAAACTTTGCTTGTTTTTTACTCCCAGTGCAGGGGTAGTTTGTAGGAGGCATGGCTTAACAGCACAATACATACAGTATGTGTGTGTTTGTGTGTATGTGTATATATATATATATGCTGTATTAGGCTACAATGTGTGATTTTTTTTAAATTTTGGGATGGTGGTGTGCCACAGGATTTTTTAATGTAAAAAAGTGTGCCACGGCAAAAAAAAGGTGAAAAATCACTGAGATAGAGCATGTAATTTTAAACAATTTTCCATTTTTTTTTTTAATCACCAATTTTGCTTTGTTCTCTTGGTATTCTTAGTTGAAAGCTTAACCTAGGAGGTTCATATGCTAATTTCTTAGACCTTGAAGGCCACCTCTTTTCAGAATGCATTTTAACAGTTTTTCACCACTAGAGGGTGTTAGTTCATGTATTTCATATAGATAACACTGAGCTCGTGCACGTGAAGTTATCTGAAAGCAGGCACTGATTGGCTAAACTGCAAGTCTGTCAAAAGAACTGAAATAAAGGGGCAGTTTGCAGAGGCTTAAATTCAATATAATTACAGAGGTTAAAAGTATATTAATATAACTGTGTTGGTTATGCAAAACTGGGGAATGGGTAATAAAGGGATTATCTATCTTTTAAAACAATAACAATTCTGGTGCAGACTGTCCCTTTAAGTATGAATATTGCATACATATGTTTTTCAATGTTTTCAGCTACTTGTCTGCAAAGAGCTCCAATATAAACATATATACATAAATATACACCTGAGACCTCATATCTTTGAGCTCTTATAACTTTTTTTGCAATATTTTTTAAATATTTTTTATTAGACTGTGTTATTATGAGTGTTATTGTACTTTTGAATGTAATTTTGAGGTGTTTTGTGCAACTTTTTTGTTGAGCGTAACAATTAATTAGAGAGTTTAATTCAATTGTGCGCAAGAAAATGTGTTTACTTTCAACTTGTAATATGCACGCTACTTCAAAGCAAAGAGATGCAATAAAACCTTATATGATAAAAGCTTATCACAAGCGTGCAGCAGTTAGCGCACCACTTGTAATCTAGCCCTATAAGTGCTTTTTGGAATACTAAACCTATGGGACTTTCTTCACCAGGGCTACAGGTTTCTTTTCTAACTTCACTTAGCTGTAAATATCTAAAGCTATATTTAAATTAAAAAAGGAAGATCCAATCAGAAACAAGCCATTAAACGCAGTCAACAATTGAGCTATCTTTATTTGGTTAATTAGCCAGCTGCAGACATCATGTTTACGGATTCTACTGTCCATAAAGTATTTTTGCATCCTTCTAAATGTGACAAATGTATCCTCTTTACATAAAACAATACAATCTATAATTGATGTGCTAAAACCAAAATGATTACGAGTTTTGCGTTAGAGGCTGTGCTGTGCTAACGAGCAGTTTATGCTCACTGCTCACTTACAGACAGCGCTGGTATTATGGGTTTTTACAAACCCGGCTTTAAAAGGTAAGAAGTGAGCGTCGAGCAAAATTTTGCTCATTACCGCACTCCAATACCAGCGCTGCTTACGTTAGCGGTGAGCTGGTGTAACGTGCTCGTGCACGATTTCCCCATAGGAATCAACAGGGAGAGCCAGCTGAAAAAAAGTCTAACACCTGCAAAAAAGCAGCGCAAAACTCAGTAACGCAGCCCCATTGATTCCTATGGGGAAATAAAATATATGTCTACACCTAACACCCTAACATGAACCCCAAGTCTAAACACCCCTAATCTTACACTTATTAACCCCTAATATGCCGCCCCCGACATCACCGACACCTACATTATAATTATATTTTAAATTTGAGGGTGTGTGCACTCTACAATTGATATAAATATAAAGACCAGGTGCCTGCAGTCATAAAGCATTATACATAATATAATAAAAAAGAGAAGACATAGCCATTATTATCTTAGCTATGCAAAAGAATGACAAGGCAGCACTCAAAGGTCAAAGAGAATAAGTGGTTTATTTTGCTTAAATCCCTGTTAGCCAGAGACATAAATTCACCCCAAGGTGTATGCATAAAATTAAAATGAGGAATAAAACATTACCAGGCCTGGTGTTATAGACAATTTACACATTTGTACTAAACAAATCTAGAAAGCACATAAGTGTTGCAACACGCTTCCCAATGATAATACAACTATGTGTCAAATATAGCAACAATATAACCATAAGATAATGAGAACAATTGTCCCAGAATTGAAGCACTTAGTGTAAAAAACACGCTCCTTTAAATGGATAAATTGCCACAGAAAAGTTCCAGTGTTCCTGTGAAAACCAGTTGATAATATGAAAACAGCCTCACCACAGCTCGCGGTACATGCCTTTAGCCTGCTGGATTAAACTTCCACCATGTCCGTTGCAAACAAGCTGAATTCAGACAGCTCCGGACTCCGGTTATATCCACGGCACAATGGGCTCCTCTTTATTACTGCATTTTCTGGATTGCAAGACAGAAGCTTTAAGGCTCCAAGAACATATGCACCGGTAAATCCAAATTCACCTTGAACACGGTCACTCCATTAACCTCTGCCAGGTAAGTTATTCCTCTCCTTCAAAAGTTGCCGCTCTCATGAAACGTCAGGCATGACGCGTTTTGCCCCTCCCCTTTGTGGGCTGACCTTAGGGCTTCATCGGATGCTTGATAGTGGCTGACACAGCCTTTATATACTGTTCTAAAATTGATATTGTAACATAACATCATAGTGCAGCAACTATATCATGGACATTTTGAAACATAATTTGCGCACATACATTTCAATTTTTTATACCACTGCGCAAACAAAACGGGGATATGTGTTTTCCGGAATTGGCAATCTAGGTCACACTAATCACAGTGTAATATCGCTTTTAATACTTTTAAAACTGAGAGAGGTCAATTGATAAACCATTGTGCTTATATATAGCATATCAAGAATAAATAAACCAAAAGAAGGACCCTCCTAAAGGAAGCATGAGAAATCTATTTTTTCATTGAGACCTTTTGGAGCCAGTGTATCTAAACGATAAATCCAGCGGGATTCATTTTGAAGTAACATTGTATCAACATCACCACCTCGACGGTGCTGTTTAATATGTTGTATCCCTGTCACTTTCATAATTGTAAAATCTGAATTATGATACCTTTCAAAGTGCCTGGCCACTGGACTGTCTTGCACCTTGTTCTTAATATCATCCCTATGCTCCCTCACTCGGACTTTCAGGTCACGTTTGGTTTTCCCTATATAAAAAAGGGGACATGAACAGTGTAAGAGGTAAATGACTCCTGTGCTATTACAGGTAATCCATTGTTTTATTTTATACTATCTACCTGTCGTAGTTTCAAATTTGCAGGTTTTCTGAATAAATCTGCAATACACACAATGTCCACAAGGGCTACAGCCCTGCCATTTACCTCTTTCACTCAACCATGTAGACGTGGGTTTTTTCCTCCTATATTCACTCTGTACCAATTTATCTTTGAGGCTCAAAGCTCTGCATGCTGTTAAGAGTGGATAATCTCCTACATATTCTTTTAGCTCAGCATCAATGGTTAACATGTGCCAATATTTTTTCATAATGCACCTCAATTTACCCCAATGTGAATTAAATCTTGTAATCAATCGTACCTTATCTGCATCATCCCTTGCTGCATATTTTTTATAAAACAAGTCATTTCTTGCACTGTTTCTAGCTCGTGTCCATGCTCTTTTTACCTGTCTTTTCGAATAGCCTCTTTCTAAAAACCTTCTGGACATGTCTCTAGCTTGCTTTTCAAACTCATCGACATCAGAATAATTCCTCCTCAGTCTGAGGAACTGGCCTACCGGTATTCCAGTTTTTAAACTTTCAGGGTGATGGCTACTCGCATGTAAAAGACTGTTTGTGGCAGTTGACTTTCGATCTACCTTGGTAACCAGATGTCTACCTTCCTTATTGATGGATAAATCCAAAAATATAGCTTTATCTCTGCT
Source organism: Bombina bombina (assembly GCF_027579735.1). Lineage (NCBI taxonomy): Eukaryota > Metazoa > Chordata > Amphibia > Anura > Bombinatoridae > Bombina > Bombina bombina. The sequence goes on from NC_069502.1 coordinate 918,755,954, forward strand.
AATTTCACTAGTGAGGAAAATATTATATCCATTGTCTGTATTTAAAATACTCAAAAAGTTTTCCAAAAGTTCCTTACTACCTCTCCAGAGAAGCAGGATGTCATCCTCAAACCGTAACCAGAGTGCCACATGTGCCTCCACCAGGGATTCAAAGCACGAGAATATTTCCAGAGCCTCCCACAAGCCAAGATGTAAACAGGCATATGTGGTTTTAAAAGCGATATTACACTGTGATTAGTGTAAGTTAGATTGCCAATTCCGGAAAACACATATCCCCGTTTTGTTTGCGCAGTGGTATAAAAAATTGAAATTTATGTGTGCAAATTATGTTTCAAAATGTCCATGATATAGTTGCTGTACTATGATGTTATGTTACAATGTCGATTAGTTTTAGAACAGTATATAAAGGCTGTGTCAGCCACTATCAAGCATCCGATGAAGCCCTAAGGTCAGCCCACAAAGGGGAGGGGCGAAGCGCGTCATGCCTGACGTTTCATGAGAGCGGCAACTTTTGAAGGAGAGGAATAACTTACCTGGCAGCGGTTAATGGAGTGACCGTGTTCAAGGTGAATTTGGATTTACCGGTGCATATGTTCAACAGCCTTGGAGCCTTAAAGCTTCTGTCTTGCAATCCAGAAAATGCAGTAATAAAGAGGAGCCCATTGTGCCGTGGATATAACCGGAGTCCGGAGCTGTCTGAATTCAGCTTGTTTGCAACGGACATGGTGGAAGTTTAATCCAGCAGGCTAAAGGCATGTACCGCGAGCTGTGGTGAGGCTGTTTTCATATTATCAACTGGTTTTCACAGGAACACTGGAACTTTTCTGTGGCAATTTATCCATTTAAAGGAGTGTGTTTTTTACACTAAGTGCTCCGATTCTGGGACAATTGTTCTCATTATCTTATGGTTATATTGTTGCTATATTTGACACATAGTTGTATTATCATTGGGAAGCGTGTTGCAACACTTATGTGCTTTCTAGATTTGTTTAGTACAAATGTGTAAATTGTCTATAACACCAGGCCTGGTAATGTTTTATTCCTCATTTTAATTTTATGCATACACCTTGGGGTGAATTTATGTCTCTGGCTAACAGGGATTTAAGCAAAATAAACCACTTATTCTCTTTGACCTTTGAGTGCTGCCTTGTCATTCTTTTGCATAGCTAAGATAATAATGGCTATGTCTTCTCTTTTTTATTATATTATGTACATTATAATTATACTTATTAACCCCTAATCTGCCGCCCCCGACATCGCCGACACCTACATTATACTTATTAACCCCTAGGGGCATATGTATAAAGCTCCATATTGAGCTTGATGCCCCGTGTTTCTGGCAAGCCTTCAGGCTCACCAGAAACACCAGTTATGAAGCAGCGGTCACAAAGACCGCTGCTCCATAACCTGTCCGCCTGCTCTGAGCAGGCGGACACACATCGCCGGAAATCATCTTGTGAGCTGCTGGTGCAATGCTGAATACGGCGAGCATATTGCTCGCCGTATTCAGCGAGGTCTGGCGGACCTGATCCGCACTGTCGGATCAGGTCCGCCAGCCCTTGATAAATAGGGGCCTTAATCTGCTGCCCCCAACATCGCCGACACCTATATTATACTTATTAACCCCTAATTTGCTGCCCCCAACATCGCCAACACCTACAATATATTTATTAACCCCTAATCTTCCGCCCCCAACGTCGCCGCCACTATTCTAAATGTATTAACCCCTAAACCTAAGTATAACCCTAACCCCCCTAACTTAAATATAATTTAAATAAATCTAAATAAAATTCATATCATTAACTAAATTATTCCTATTTAAAACTAAATACCTGTAAAATAAACCCTAAGCTAGCTTCAATATAACTAATAGTTACATTGTAGCTATCTTACGCCTAGATTTATAGTTTGGCGTTAGCCGTCAAAACCAGCGTTAGGGGCTCCTAACGCTGGTTTTGGCTGCCCGCTGGTATTTAGAGTCAGTCAGAAAAGGGTCTAACGCTCACTTTGCAGCCGCGACTTTTCCATACCGCAGATCCCCCTACGCCATTTGCGTATCCTATATTTTCAATGGGATCTTTCTAACGCCGGTATTTAGAGTCTTGGCTGAAGTGAGAGTTAGAACTCTAACGACAAGACTACAGCTGCAGCAAAAAGCCAGGAGTTAAGAGCTTTTTGGGCTAACGCCGGTTCATAAAGCTCTTAACTACTGTGCTCTAAAGTACACTAACACCCATAAACTACCTATGTACCCTTAAACCGAGGTCCCCCCACATCGCCGCCACACTAATAAATTTTTTTAACCCCTAATCTGCCGACCGCACACCACCGCAACCTACGTTATCCCTATGTACCCCTAATCTGCTGCCCCTAACACAGCCGACCCCTATATTATATTTATTAACCCCTAATCTGCCGCCCCCAATGTCGCCGCCACCTACCTACACTTATTAACCCCTAATCTGCCGACCAGACCTCACCGCTACTATAATAAAGTTATTAACCCCTAATCCGCCTCACTCCCGCCTCAATAACCCTATAATAAATAGTATTAACCCCTAATCTGCCCTCCCTAACATCGCCGACAACTAACTTCAAGTATTAACCCCTAATCTGCCGACCGGACCTCACCGCTAATCTATTAAATTTATTAACCCCTAAAGCTAAGTCTAACCCTAACACTAACACCCCCCTAAGTTAAATATAATTTTTATCTAACAAAATAAATTATCTCTTATTAAATAAATTATTCCTATTTAAAGCTAAAGACTTACCTGTAAAATAAACCCTAATATAGCTACAATATACATTATAATTATATTGTAGCTATTTTAGGATTAATATTTATTTTACAGGAAACTTTGTATTTATTTTAACCAGGTACAATAGCTACTAAATAGTTAAGAACTATTTAATAGCTACCTAGTTAAAATAATTACAAAATTACCTGTAAAATAAATCCTAACCTAAGTTACAATTAAACCTAACACTACACTATCAATAAATGAATTAAATAAAATACCTACAAATAAATACAATTAAATAAACTAACTAAAGTACAAAAAATAAAAAAAGAACTAAGTTACAAAAAATAAAAAAATAATTTACAAACATTAGAAAAAGATTACAACAATTTTAAGCTAATTACACCTACTCTAAGCCCCGTAATAAAATAACAAAGCCACCCAAAATAAAAAAATGCCCTACCCTATTCTAAAATACAAATAGAAAAGCTCTTTTACCTTACCAGCCCTTAAAAGGGCCTTTTGCGGGGCATGCCCCAAAGAATTCAGCTCTTTTGCCTGTAAAAAAAAACATACAATACCCCCCCCAACATTACAACCCACCACCCACATACCCCTAATCTAACCCAAACCCCCTTAAATAAACCTAACACTAAGCTCCTGAAGATCTCCCTACCTTATCTTCACCACGCCAGGTATCACCAATCCGTCCAGAGGAGCCTCCGAAGTCTTCATCCAAGCCCAAGCGGGGGCTGAAGAAGTCCATCATCGGGCTGAAGAGGTCAATCATCTGGCTGAAGTCTTGATCCAAGCGGGCGCTGAAGAGGTCCATCATCGGGCTGAAGTCTTGATCCAAGCGGGCGCTGAAGAGGTCCATCATCGGGCTGAAGTCTTCTATCAAGCGGCATCTTCAATCTTCATCCATCCGGAGCGGAGCCATCTTCTTCCAGCAGACGCGGATCCATCCTTTTCTACCGACGCCTACTCGCCGAATGACGGTTCCTTTAAATGACGTCATCCAAGATGGCGTCCCTCGAATTCCGATTGGCTGATAGGATTCTATCAGCCAATCGGAATTAAGGTAGGAAAATTCTGATTGGCTGATGGAATCAGCCAATCAGATTCAAGTTCAATCTGATTGGCTGATCCAATCAGCCAATCAGATTGAGCTTGCATTCTATTGGCTGATCGGAACAGCCAATAGAATGCAAGCTCAATCTGATTGGCTGATTGGATCAGCCAATCGGATTGAACTTGAATCTGATTGGCTGATTCCATCAGCCAATCAGAATTTTCCTACCTTAATTCCGATTGGCTGATAGAATCCTATCAGCCAATCGGAATTCGAGGGATGCCATCTTGGATGACGTCATTTAAAGGAACCGTCATTCGGCGAGTAGGCGTCGGTAGAAGAGTAGGATCCTCGTCGGCTGGAAGAAGATGGCTCCGCTCTGCTCCGGATGGATGAAGATTGAAGATGCCGCTTGATAGAAGACTTCTGCCCGATGATGGACCTCTTCAGCGCCCACTTGGATCAAGACTTCAGCCCGATGATGGACCTCTTCAGCCCGATGATGGACTACTTCAGCACCCGCTTGGATCAAGACTTCAGCCCAATGATGGACCTCTTCAGCCCGATGATGGACTTCTTCAGCCCCCGCTTGGGCTTGGATGAAGACTTTGGAGGCTCCTCTGGACGGATCGGTGCTACCCGGCGTGGTGAAGATAAGGTAGGGAGATCTTCAGAGGCTTAGTGTTAGGTTTATTTAAGGGGGGTTTGGGTTAGATTAGGGGTATGTGGGTGGTGGGTTGTAATGTTGGGGGGGTATTGTATGTTTTTTTTTACAGGCAAAAGAGCTGAATTCTTTGGGGCATGCCCCGCAAAAGGCCCTTTTAAGGGCTGGTAAGGTAAAAGAGCTTTTCTATTTGTATTTTAGAATAGGGTAGGGCATTTTTTTTATTTTGGGGGGCTTTGTTATTTTATTAGGGTGCTTAGAGTAGGTGTAATTAGCTTAAAATTGTTGTAATCTTTTCTAATGTTTGTAAATTATTTTTTTATTTTTTGTAACTTAGTTCTTTTTTTATTTTTTGTACTTTAGTTAGTTTATTTAATTATATTTATTTGTAGGTATTTTATTTAATTAATTTATTGATAGTGTAGTGTTAGGTTTAATTGTAGATAATTGTAGGTATTTTATTTAATTAATTTATTGATAGTGTAGTGTTAGGTTTAATTGTAACTTAGGTTAGGATTTATTTTACAGGTAATTTTGTAATTATTTTAACTAGGTAGCTATTAAATAGTTCTTTAGGGGTTAATAAATTTAATAGAGTAACAGTGAGGTCCGGTCGGCAGATTAGGGGTTAATACTTGAAGTTAGGTGTCGGCGATGTTAGGGAGGGCAGATTAGGGGTTAATACTATTTATTATAGGGTTATTGAGGCGGAAGTAAGGCGGATTAGGGGTTAATAACTTTATTATAGTAGCGGTGAGGTCCGGTCGGCAGATTAGGGGTTAATAAGTGTAGGTAGGTGGCGGCGACGTTGGGGACGGCAGATTAGGGGTTAATAAATATAATATAGAGGTCGGCGGTGTTAGGGGCAGCAGATTAGGGGTTCATAGGGATAACGTAGGTTGCGGTGGTGTACGGAGCGGCAGATTAGGGGTTAAAAAAAATATACAGGGGTCAGCGGGGCGGCAGATTAGGGGTTAATAAGTGTAAGGTTAGGGGTGTTTAGACTCGGGGTACATGTTAGGGTGTTAGGTGCAGACGTAGAAAGTGTTTCCCCATAGGAAACAATGGGGCTGCGTTAGGAGCTGAACGCTGCTTTTTTTGCAGGTGTTAGGTTTTTTTTCAGCTCAAACGGTCCCATTGTTTCCTATGGGGGAATCGTGCACGAGCACGTTTTTGAAGCTGGCCGCGTCTGTAAGCACCGCTGGTATTGAGAGTTGCAGTGGCGGTAAATTATGCTATACGCTTCCTTTTTGGAGCCTAACGCAGCCCTTCTGTGAACTCTAAATACCAGAGGTATTTAAAAGGTGCGGGAGAAAAAAAGCACGCGTAGCTAACGCACCCCTTTGGCCGCAGAACTCTAAATCTAGCGGTTAGGGTTTATTTTTATTTTACAGGCAAGTTTGTATTTATTTTAACTAGATAGAATAGTTACTAAATAGTTATTAACTATTTAATAACTACCTAGCTAAAATAAAGACAAATTGACCTGTAAAATAAAACCTAACCTAAGTTACACTAACACCTAACACTACACTATAATTAAATTATTTCCCTAAATTAAATACAATTAAATACAATTAAATTAAATTATCTAAAGTACAAAAAAACAAACACTAAATTACAGAAAATAATAAACAATTTACAAGATTTTTAAACTAATTACACCTAATCTAATCCCCCTAACAAAATAGAAAAGCCCCCAAAATAAAAAAAAGCCCTACCCTACACTAAATTACAAATAGCCCTTAAAAGGGCCTTTTGCGGGACATTGCCCCAAAGTAATCAGCTCTTTTACCTGTAAAAAAAATTACAAATCCCCCCCCAACATTAAAACCCACCACCCACACAACCAACCCTACTCTAAAATTTTTCACTGGGGGAGGGGCTTATTTTTGTATAAATTTTCAGTTGATTGCAGTTTTTGTTTGTCTGAGGAAGGGGAGTGTATCCCCGAAACGTCACGCTTGAATTATTAAACAACCACTTAAAAGACCAGAGAGTGCCATCCTTTATTTATTTATATACAGACCAGCTGGCACCCTGGCATTTAAAATTTTGGAAGTGAGAGTGCTCTCTTTGAACTATATATATATATATATATATATATATACACAAAAAGATACTGCAGGGAGAGCGCCTTAGAATCCCTCACCTTGGATTCAATGCAAGGTTAATTACCTCTTCACTGCTGATGCTGTTTCTTCTGACCGACACAATGGAGAGTGAGCTCAAGTAACTCTGTAACTCTGTGTAAATAAATGCTGCTGCACTGTGAGTCTGCTTTGCACATCCAAAGATAATCCACACTGTCACAATATGTGTAGCGCACTGGTCCACAGAGAATCCATACTCAGAAAAAATATATAAAAGCCATGCTTTATTTCAAACGTTTAAAAGCATACTACACAGCCTCCATAAAAACTCCTCACTTACATCAAACAAATGATCAGTGTACACAGGTGTATGGATTCTCAGTGGACCAGTGCGCTACACATATTGTGACTATATATATATATATATATATATATATATATATATATATATATATATATATATATATACAGGGAGTGCAGAATTATTAGGCAAGTTGTATTTTTGAGGATTAATTTTATTATTGAACAACAACCATGTTCTCAATGAACCCAAAAAACTCATTAATATCAAAGCTGAATATTTTTGGAAGTAGTTTTTAGTTTGTTTTTAGTTTTAGCTATTTTAGGGGGATATCTGTGTGTGCAGGTGACTATTACTGTACATAATTATTAGGCAACTTAACAAAAACCAAATATATACCCATTTCAATTATTTATTTTTACCAGTGAAACCAATATAACATCTCAACATTCTCAAATATACATTTCTGACATTCAAAAACAAAACAAAAACAAATCAGTGACCAATATAGCCACCTTTCTTTGCAAGGACACTCAAAAGCCTGCCATCCATGGATTCTGTCAGTGTTTTGATCTGTTCACCATCAACATTGCGTGCAGCAGCAACCACAGCCTCCCAGACACTGTTCAGAGAGGTGTACTGTTTTCCCTCCTTGTAAATCTCACATTTGATGATGGACCACAGGTTCTCAATGGGGTTCAGATCAGGTGAACAAGGAGGCCATGTCATTAGATTTTCTCCTTTTATACCCTTTCTTGCCAGCCACGCTGTGGAGTACTTGGACGCGTGTGATGGAGCATTGTCCTGCATGAAAATCATGTTTTTCTTGAAGGATGCAGACTTCTTCCTGTACCACTGCTTGAAGAAGGTGTCTTCCAGAAACTGGCAGTAGGACTGGGAGTTGAGCTTGACTCCATCCTCAACCCGAAAAGGCCCCACAAGCTCATCTTTGATGATACCAGCCCAAACCAGTACTCCACCTCCACCTTGCTGGCGTCTGAGTCGGACTGGAGCTCTCTGCCCTTTACCAATCCAGCCACGGGCCCATCCATCTGGCCCATCAAGACTCACTCTCATTTCATCAGTCCATAAAACCTTAGAAAAATCAGTCTTGAGATATTTCTTGGCCCAGTCTTGACGTTTCAGCTTGTGTGTCTTGTTCAGTGGTGGTCGTCTTTCAGCCTTTCTTACCTTGGCCATGTCTCTGAGTATTGCACACCTTGTGCTTTTGGGCACTCCAGTGATGTTGCAGCTCTGAAATATGGCCAAACTGGTGGCAAGTGGCATCTTGGCAGCTGCACGCTTGACTTTTCTCAGTTCATGGGCAGTTATTTTGCACCTTGGTTTTTCCACACGCTTCTTGTGACCCTGTTGACTATTTTGAATGAAACGCTTGATTGTTCGATGATCACGCTTCAGAAGCTTTGCAATTTTAAGAGTGCTGCATCCCTCTGCAAGATATCTCACTATTTTTGACTTTTCTGAGCCTGTCAAGTCTTTCTTTTGACCCATTTTGCCAAAGGAAAGGAAGTTGCCTAATAATTATGCACACCTGATATAGGGTGTTGATGTCATTAGACCACACCCCTTCTCATTACAGAGATGCACATCACCTAATATGCTTAATTGGTAGTAGGCTTTCGAGCCTATACAGCTTGGAGTAAGACAACATGCATAAAGAGGATGATGTGGTCAAAATACTCATTTGCCTAATAATTCTGCACTCCCTGTATATATATATATATATATATATATATATATATATATATATATATATATAAAAGAAAAAAAGAGGATCGGAGTGAAGTGTTCAAAGAACAGATCACTCAGGGACTGCGCTTGAGGGTAGCCTTAGGACGAAATGTAGTACTGGGTTCTAATCCAAAACGAACAAATCATAGGCTACAAATGTCTAAATTCACAGACAAATGTTCTACTATGTAGCTATAAAAAAGATCAGTGCAGCTATATCACAAAGAAGGAAGTAATATCCCTATTAAACTTCCAGAATTAAAAGATAGAAAGAAAGAAATTGTGATTTCAGCGCATCTGAGCTGTTCTATAAAATCACCTAAAACGTACTAGGTGACGCTACTCCATAAGAATCATTAAATCCTCTGGACAATATATGGATGCAGTGATAATAGGGATATGTAAAAATATTATAAATATTAATAATATGGGTCTGATATTAATTAAAAAGAAGCACCAATTATATTAAAAAATAGCATAAAGTTAAAATAAAAATAAAATAAAAATTATATCCCAAAGTATAAAGATCGTGTTTAAATGATGAATATATGTGTATATGTATGAATTAATAAAAGTACAAAACACCAATTGAATATGAAGAATGATTATGAAAGTCAATGAAGATAAACATAAGGCAATTAGATCAATATATACTAAAATACTAGTCTAATAGCAAATAAACAAAATACAAGTGAGAATGCGTAACAAAAACAATATTAACAAAGTAATATAATAAAGAGAGTGTGGTCCGCCAGGAGGGTATCACTGTTTTGAATCCGCACAGGTTTACACAGTCTATCACTTGAGATATGCGGACTTAGATGTAAATATATCTCTTTAAGGTTATAGTCTGTCAGATCAAGTATTCAGGCTTAAGTGCAGGTATTTCTTAATCCGATATTGGTAAAGTCAGGTACTCACCAGATTTTACCTCAATCTGAGGAGGTAAGTATTACGCCCACATCTTTATCCATCCAGATGATTGTGCACTCTAAGTGGGAGTAGTTAAAACTTTTCTTCTGTTTTCCCCCGGACTGGTGAATAGGATCTGTATAGGGTTCCGGTATCAGATATGTGTAAAAATAAAAGGGAACACTAATAGTGTAATACAGTTTATTTATTTAGTTAACATACACACATATGCGAGTCCCTTGTATTTATGCTTACAGGACAAACCCTCAACAAATGAGGTATGAATCAGGCAATAAGGAGTAGTCTTTACAAATATGGTTAAAAACAGCTTCTATAAATCGATAAGAGATGTAGCAACTACCAGGACCAGGTAGCCCAAGAAGAATCGCCTTACGCGTTTCGAAGTTTATCTCACTAAAGGAGTACTTCTTCGTCAGAGGCTCAGTAGGGGAAAACGCCGGTCCTGTGCGTGATTTAAAAGGGGTAGAAAAGAGGGCGTGTGGTCCTGGTAGTGGCTGATTGGTTTGGAGCGGGGGGGGGGGTTTATACTTAGGAGTATTTCAATGGCGGTATTTCCAGCTTACGTGTACTCCCACATTATAACAAAATGAATGTGTCTCCTGTTTAGTTACACAAGAAGTAAGACTAACAGGCATCAAATATATATCAAAGTATATATAATACAAAGATATCACAGGAGGTGACTTACAGTACAAGAAACAAACAACCCAAGGGAAATCTGCTAAACATATTCTATTTAAATCACAAATTAAACAGTTTGTGCTTGAGTAAACTAAAAACAGAAATAAAATGTCTTTTTTGTATATTTATGATGAAAGATGTGAAATAGTATTGGACAATACAAGTGGTATTTTATCGAGGCTTTTCAAGCTTAGGGGAGATGAGATAATTATGTAGCTGAGTTCTAACACTACTGATCTCTAAATGGATATTTATATTAGAGTATAAATAAAAACATAAGATAATTAAAAAATAATAATAGAATGTATAAGAACCCTCACTATTTCGGTTATAACAAAAAATAGTAACAATGTGAATAATAATAATAGAGGTAAATATTAAGTCATATAATTATTATTATTGTAATCCTTGATAGAAGTAGCAAGATTACATTTTATGTCTTAGCTCTTAATCTATATCAATATCGTTTATCCATTTTTATTGAAAAATAGTTTAGGGTTACAATTTAAGATTATAATATTTTATGTATAATAATGAGCAATTTTTTTATATCTATTTTTATATTTATAATACTTCTTAAAAAGAATTTTTGATTATAAGAAATTATTTTCAAGTTGATCTGCAGCATTATAGAGAGGTGGAAGATTGATATTATCTGGATGAAAATACTAGTAAAAACAATGTTGATGTTAATAGCGAGAAAGATATGAAGAGGGAGGAATGAAGACTGATTTTATCCATCCTCCATCTCTTATATTTTCCTTTCTTTGATGAGTCAATTATTGTGTAAACAAAGATTGCATCACATTTAGACTTGTGCTTTACCTATATCCATTAGACTAAAAAGGCTGACAAGTCAATATCCATATTTAGGCCTTGGGGGTGTAGTGTGTCTAGGAAATGAATCCAGAAGGTTTCTCTTTTTCTGAGGTTTAGAAACCTATCTCCCCCCTCTAATTGGTTGTTAAATGTTCTAAAATTGTTCCTTTTAGGCACAATGGATTTTTGTCATGTTTTTTCTTGTAATGTTTAGAAAGGCTATGACCCTCAAATCCTGTCTCAATATTATCGATGTGTTCAAATAGCCAGGACCACACGCCCTCTTTTCTACCCCTTTTAAATCACGCACAGGACCGGCGTTTTCCCCTACTGAGCCTCTAACGAAGAAGTACTCCTTTAGTGAGATAAACTTCGAAACGCGTAAGGCGATTCTTCTTGGGCTACCCGGTCCTGGTAGTTGCTACATCTCTTATCGATTTATAGAAGCTGTTTTTAACCATATTTGTAAAGACTGCTCCTTATTGCCTGATTCATACCTCATTTGTTGAGGGTTTGTCCTGTAAGCATAAATACAAGGGACTCGCATATGTGTGTATGTTAACTAAATAAATAAACTGTATTACACTATTAGTGTTCCCTTTTATTTTTACACATATCTGATACCGGAGCCCTATACAGATCCTATTCACCAGTCCGGGGGAAAACAGAAGAAAAGTTTTAACTACTCCCGCTTAGACTGCACAATCTTCTGGATGGATAAAGCTGTGGGCGTAATACTTACCTCATCAGATTGAGGTAAAATCTGGTGAGTACCCGACCTTACCAATATCGGATTAAGAAATACCTGCACTAAAGCCTGAATACTTGATCTGACAGACTGAAACCTTAAAGAGATATATTTATATCTAAGTCCACATATCTCAAGTGATAGACTGTGTAAACCTGTGCGGATTCAAAACAGTGATACCCTCCTGGCGGACCACACTCTCTTTATTATATTACTTTGTTAATATTGTTTTTGTTACGCATTATCACTTGTATTTTGTTTATTTGCTATTAGACTAGTATTTTAGTATATATTGATCTAATTGTCTTATGTTTATCTTCATTGACTTTCATAATCATTCTTCATATTCAATTGGTGTTTTGTACTTTTAATAATTCATACATATACACATATATTCATAATTTAAACACGATCTTTATACTTTGGGATATACTTTTTATTTTATTTTTATTTTAACTTTATGCTATTTTTTAATATAATTGGTGCTTCTTTTTAATTAATATCAGAACCATATTATTAATATTTATAATATTTTTACATATCCCTATTATCACTGCATCCATATATTGTCCAGAGGATTTAATGATTCTTGTGGAGTATCGTCACATAGTACGTTTTAGGTGATTTTATAGAACATCTCAGATGCTCTGAAATCAAAATTTCTTTCTTTCTATATATATATCAATATATATACTGTTTATATATATATATATATATATATATATATAGTATATATTATATATATATATAAATCCAAAGGGAAAAAGACAAATGGCGCCAGCACTGTTTCTTAAAAGTAGAAAAAAACCTTTATCGGGGTGTCATCATGAAAGGACAGCAACGTTTTGGGTAACAAAAACCCTTAATCTTGCTAAGAGGTGAGCAGGACCCTCTGGCTGATGTGCACTCTGTTATCTACTATGAATCGCTGACTAGTGCTGGACCTATTGTTCTTCTTGTATATATATATATATATATATATATATATATACACAGTGGGGCAAAAAAGTATTTAGTCAGCCACCAATTGTACAAGTTCTCCTACTTAAGAAGATGAGAGAGGCCTGTAATTTTCATCATAGGTATACCTCAACTATGAGAAATAAAATGTGGAAACAAATCCAGACAATCACATTGTCGGATTTGGAAAGAATTTATTTGCAAATTATGGTGGAAAATAAGTATTTGGTCAATATCAAAAGTTCATCTCAATACTTTGTTATATATCCTTTGTTGGCAATGACAGAGGTCAAACGTTTTCTGTAAGTCTTCACAAGGTTGTCACACACTGTTGCTGGTATGTTGGCTCATTCCTGCATGCAGATCTCCTCTAGAGCAGTGATGTTTGGGGCTGTCGCTGGGCAACACGGACTTTCAACTCTCTCCAAAGGTTTTCTATGGGGTTGAGATCTGGAGACTGGCTAGGCCACTCCAGGACCTTGAAATGCTTCTTACGAAGCCACTCCTTTGTCCCCCGGGCGGTGTGTTTGGGATCATTGTCATGCTGAAAGACCCAGCCACGTTTCATCTTCAATGCCCCTGCTGATGGAAGGAGGTTTGCACTCAAAATCTCACGATACATGGCCCCATTCATTCTTTCATGTACATGGATCAGTCGTCCTGTTCCCTTTACTAAAAAACAGCCCCAAAGTATGATGTTGCCACCCCCATGCTTCGCAGTAGGTATGGTGTTCTTTGGTTGCAACTCAGCATTCTCTCTCCTCCAAACATGACGAGTTGTGTTTCTACCAAACAGTTCTACTTTGGTGTCATCTGACATTCTCCCAATCCACTTCTGGATCATCCAAATGCTCTTTAGCATACTTCAGATGGGCCCGGACATGTACTGGCTTAAGCAGGGGGGCACGTCTGGCACTGCAGGATCTGAGTCCCTGGCGGCGTAGTGTGTTACTGATGGTAGCCTTTGTTACGTTGGTCCCAGCTCTCTGCAGGTCATTCACTAGGTCCCCTCGTGTGGTTCTGGGATGTTTGCTTACCGTTCTTGTGATCATTTTGACGCCACAGGGTGAGATCTTGCATGGAGCCCCAGATCGATGGAGATTATCAGTGGTCTTGTATGTCTTCCATTTTCTAATTATTGCTTCCACAGTTGATTTCTTCACAACAAGCTGCTTGCCTATTGCAGATTCAGTTTTCCCAGCCTAGTGCAGGTCTACAATTTTGTTTCTGGTGTCCTTCGACAGTTCTTTGGTCTTCACCATAGTGAAGTTTGGAGTGTGGCTGTTTGAGGTTGTGGACAGGTGTCTTTTATCCTGATAACAAGTTCAAACAGGTGCCATTAATACAGGTAATGAATTGAGGACAGAGGAGCCTCTTAAAGAAGAAGATACAGGTCTGTGAGAGCCAGAAATCTTGCTTGTTTGTAGGTGACCAAAAACTTATTTTCCACCATAATATGCAAATAAATTCTTTCCAAATCAGACAATGTGATTGTCTGGATTTGTTTCCACATTTTGTCTCTCATAGTTGAGGTATACCTATGATGAAAAATTATGGTCCTCTCTCATCTTATTAAGTGGGAGAACTTGCACAATTGGTGGCTGACTAAATACTTTTTTGCCCCACTGTATATATATATATATACTGTTAAATAAATGTTACACTTTGCATCTAGATGATCCTGTATGGGTAGTCAGTTTTCGGAAAAAAGAGTGGTGCTGCGTTGTGGATAGCTCGTTTGTTCCTTCAGGCAAGCAGAAGATGAAATCTATAGAATATGTAAACACAAACAGCGCATCCCAAGACTCAAATGGGGTTTAATCAAATTATAAAATACGCAAAGATTAAAACACACTTACTAGAAGCATATGAAGTAAAAACATGTCAACAAATAGAGTCCTCATAAACAGGGCAAGGTCTAGGAACGCATTCTGTTCCTTTTGGCTACAGTTTTGATAACCGCTTGTATATTTTCAGACAAACTGCCTCAGGTACTCTGGGAATCTGGCTACAGATGCTGCTAGAGGACAAAATACCCAACGCGTTTCCTCCGGCATTTATCCAGACTTTATCAAGGGTTATGTGTTGCTACAGAGGGGTTCTTGATATTTAAAGCAAACAGCTCTTTCTAATTGGTTGTACCAAGTTTGTCACTCATTCTGCATATGCGATCATGTTGATATTGATCAATTTGCAAATGATAATATATCTTTTAAACTTATCCCTATGTTTCTAGATATACAACAATTTATCAAGACAAATCTAATAAATTAGTATATACAAAATGAATACATAAACAAAAATACAATTATTGGTAGTAATTCTAAGTAAAATTAATACCTAAAATAATATCCATATTCACAAAAATCAATACATATAAATACAATTTAAGATCCAAATAAAAATTAAAATTCATAATTTAATGTTTTACAATCTAAAAATATTATTAAAACTCTTGAATTATTGTGAATAATTTTAATACTTAATTTTGCTACTTAAAAAAGAGGAAAAATTTTGAATCTGACATTTTTAATGCATCTTTAATCACTAAATATACATGGCTAAATGACAACGACACTTATAGAATTAAAAAAAAAAGACCCCACATGTATATACAATAAGGAACTGAGTTTATTTATGCAGCAAGTCAAAGACAATGGTATTCTGAATTCAGATGAAGTAAATTTTATCATTCAACTAAATCAGACAGTATCTACTTTCTATCACTTACCAAAGTGATTTATTAGATTTATCTTGAGAGATTGTTGTATATCTAGAAACATAGGGATACGTTTAAAGAATATATTATTATTTGCCAATTGATCAATTGCATATTATTTATGAGCTTCCAATTATTGGTTAACAATCCAGGATATGTGAGCTATTCATCTTAGCAACTTTTAAAGAGACATACACTATATATTGAATACAATTTTAACATGAACTAGATGTTCTAAAAAAGAAATGTACAAAGACTTTTTTTTTCTCCCACAAATTGAAATATTTGCCAAACTCTGTTTATTGGCATAACAGAGCAAATTAATACATAATTTGTTTATTCATTCATTCATTTATTTGCTTCCCAGTTATAGTAGAAGGGAAACCAATTAACGAATAAATGAACAAATGTTGTATTTGTTCATTCAGTACGTTTCATTAATTTGGCAAAAAAGGGCCAAATTTGATATTCATACTTTCCTTTGCGCCATCTGCCCCTGTTTTGAGAGACCATCAGCTGAGGATACATTATCATGCCCAATATCATGAAATCGCTGCTTTAAAGGAATAGTCTAGTCAAAATTAAACTTTCATGATTCAGATAGAGCAGGCCACTTTTAGCAACTTTCTTATTTACTCCTATTATCAATTTTTCTTCGTTCTATTGCTATCTTTATTTGAATGTAAGCTTAGGAGCCGGCCCATTTTTGGTTCAGCACCTGAGTAGGGCTTGTTGATTGGTGGCTACATTTAGACACCAATCAGAAAGTGCTACCCTGGTGCTGAACCAAAAATTGGCCGGCTCCTATGCTTTCATTCTTGCTTTTTCAAATAAAGATACCAAGAGAATGAAGACAAAAATGATAATAGGAGTAAATTAGAAAGTTGCATAAAATTGCATGCTCTATCTGAATCATGAAAGTTAAATTTTGACTAGACTATTCCTTTAAGGTATGGTACAATCACATTAGTTATTTTTAAATAAAAAATAAAGTTTAAATCTACAGTGTACAGTTTTCATTATGTCACATTGTGTTTTTCGTTAGCTGTAATAGCAGCATGTAAACTTCAAGCCTTTCGTTATATCCCTTGATTATTTTATGCTATATTTTTTACCCATTGTTATTTTCATGTCAGCTCCTTACAGAATCATTAAATTTAACAAAACCGCGCATAGAGACTCACTGCTTTTTACCTCTGATTAAACTCATTTATATACAGATGTAGTCCAGGTCAATGTAAAAAACATTTTTTATTCAGTTTGAAGCATAAAAGGAATTTCTGAGCATTGGGTACATCTGCAATAGTTTATAATGAATTATAGGGTCAAGTCGCTTGTATCACAATTCTGGTGTTATAAAACTAGTAACTCCTACTTGTTCTACCAATAGAATGTTCGCTGATTAACCCTTATCGACTATCCCAGACATTTTTCAAATATATATATATTATGGATTATTTAGATAGTTTGCAGTAAGTTTAATACTTTTAAAATAATTTGTATTATTTTTTTTTAATATCTCTATATTTAATATTTCACTAACGCACTTTGAAAATAGCAATTCTTCATGTGCGCTGCTAACCTGACTGCATTCGGTCCTAAGTTGTGATGCGCGTTACGCCTATTTTACATTTCTATGTTCTTCACTTAGAAAATAATGTACTTTCGTATTATTAAATACAGGTGGCCCTCGTTTTAACAACGGTTCAATTTTACACGTTTCAGAATAACATCCTTTTTTTCCAGTCATGTGACTGCTATTGAAAAGCATTGATGAAGCAGTGCATTTACTTAATATAGCCAGTAGGTGGAGCTGTCCGCTTGTGTTGCAGCAAAGCCAAGCTAGCTGAAATTAATCAGGTTTAACCAGATCTGAGCTATCGAGCAGATTTCAAAGGAACAGATCTTCCTGTCTATAAATCAGTCCAGATTGGAATGCATAGAAAGAACTGTTTGCAGAAAAATGCAAGTGAAGTCTGTGTTGTGTGATTATTTTATTAGGTTTATAATGCTGTTTAGCAATATTTTCTGTTTATTTAACTTAGTTTAATTATAATATTCTGTGTTGCGTGATTATTTTATTAGGTTTATAATGCTGTTTAGCATTAAAGTCTTCATTTCAAAGCTTTAAAAATAATATATTAGGTGTTACTTATGCCAATTTTGAGAGGGGCCTGGAAACCTATATCCCTCAATTCCATTGACTTACATTATAAACTGGGTTTCAATTTTAAAACGGTTTTGATTAACAACCATTCCTCCTGGAACCCTAACCCCGGCGTAAACTGAGGGCTACCTGTATATATTTTTTATGTCTGATAATGTTCATGTAAAAATACGCTATCTATACCCTTATCTATAGGAATAGATATGCAGGTGTGTATATACTGTATATAATATATATATATATATATATATAAAATTATGTATTTACAATAAAAATTACATTGTTCTCTATATGAAGAACATTGAAATGTGAACATTTTCATAACTCCTGTTGGGTTAGCGTGAGAGTATAGGTCTTAGGTTTTTTCCAGTTTGTGCTCTCCATTCACTTCTGTGGGTAGAATACATTAATATGGTTGCAATATTTTTTTACCTTCAAGTTGTAATTGGAGCGCAACCCGACGGGAGCAAAAAGCCTCCGTCTAGTGATGTTAACTCATGAGCAAGAGCACTAAATAGTGCTCACTTGTAATCTAGCCCTAAAGAGGCATTCTATTGCAATAATAAAATGCTGTATTTATTTTTAATTTTTGTAACACATTCCGTTCTTTACTATTATGTTTAACCCCTGCAAAGTAGTTAAATACATATTTAAAGTAGTGCTTCTAGCTACTCCTGAAGAAGATGCAGCTGAAGAGCAAATAAGGAGCAGGCAAACATATATTTCCTTCAATCACTGGTCATATTTAGAGCAAAAAGAGGGTGTTCCGAGAGTACAACTTTGACATTGTGTTTAACCATTTTTTAGTTAAAACACATAGTAAAAATGGTTTAGAAAATAAAATGTCCTAACAAAATAGATCATTTTATTTTTTACTTATATGCCCCCTTAAAGGGACAGTCAAAATTTAAATAGTTATGGTTTAAAAAGATAGATAATGCCTTTACTAACCATTCCCCAGCTTTGCTTAACCAACATTGTTATATTAATATAATTTATAACATTTAAACCTTTAAATTCTGCCTGATTCTAAGCCACTACAGACAGCCTCTTATCACATGATTTATATTAGCTTTTCAGAAGAGGAGACTGCTAGTTCATGTGGGCAATATAGATAACATTGTGTTCATGCCCGTGGAGTTACTTAAGAGTCCGCACAACACAGCACTAATTGGCTAAAATGCAAGTCAATAGATAATAAATAAAAAGTCATGTGATCAGGGGGCTGTCAGAAGATGCTTAGATACAGGATAATCACAAAGGTAAAAAGTATATTAATATAACTTTGTTGGTTATGCAAAACGAGGAATGGTTAGTAAAGGGATGATCTATCTTTTAAAACAATACAAATTCTATTGTAGACTGCCCTTTAATAGAAATATTTTCCCATGTATTGAACAATATATCACATCTCTTAACACTTTACTTGGCTAAAAAAAATATATTTATACATTTAAATCATGCGTGTTATGCAGATCACCAAACATATACGGCTAGATTACGCAGTTCTGCGTTAGCCTTAAAAAGCAGCGTTGAGAGGTCCCAACGCTGCTTTTTAATGCCCGCTGGTATTACGAGTATGGCAGGTACAGGTGTACCGCTCACTTTTCTTCCGCAACGTTTGACTACCGCATATCCCCTTACGTCAATTGCGTATCCTATCTTTTTAATGGGATTTGCCTAACGCTGGTATTACAAGATCTTGGAGAAAGTGAGCGGTACAGCCTCTACCTCCAAGACTCCTACCGCATTTAAAAGTCAGTAGTTAAGAGTTTTATGGGCTAACGCCGGAACATAAAGCTCTTAACTACAGTGCTACAAAGTACACTAACACCCATAACTACCTATGAACCCCTAAACCGAGGCCCCCCTACATCGCAAACACTATAATAAAATTATTTAACCCCTAATCTGCCGACCGGACATCGCCGACACCTACATTATATTTATTAACCCCTAATCTGCCCCCCCCAACGTCGCCGCCACCTACCTACACTTATTAACCCCTAATCTTCCGATTGGACATCGCCGCCACAATAATAAATGTATTAACCCCTAAACCGCCGTACTCTCACCTCGCAAACACTATAGTAAATTTTATTAACCCCTAATCTGACCCCCAACTTCGCCGCCACCTACCTACAATTATTAACCCCTAATCTCCCGCCCCCAACGTCGCCGCTACTAAAATAAAGTTATTAACCCCTAAACCTAAGTCTAACCCTAACCCTAACACCCCCTAACTTAAATATAATTTAAATAAAACGAAATAAAATTACTATAATTAAATAAATTAATCCTATTTAAAACTAAATACTTACCTATAAAATGAACCCTAATATAGCTACAATATAACTAATAGTTACATTGTAGCTATTTTAGGATTTATATTTAATTTACAGGCAACTTTGTATTTATTTTAACTAGGTGCAATGGCTATTAAATAGTTAATAACTATTTAATAGCTACCTAGTTAAAATAATTACAAAATTACCTGTAAAATAAATCCTAACCTAAGTTACAAATACACCTAACACTACACTATCAATAAATTAATTAAATAAATTAACTACAATTATCTAAACTAAAATACAATTAAATAAACTAAACTATAGTACAAAAAAAACAAACACTAAATTTCAAAAAATAAAGAAATATTACAAGAATTTTAATCTAATTACACCTAATCTAAGCCCCCTAATAAAATAAAAAGCCCCCCAAAATAATAAAATTCCCTACCCTATACTAAATTACAAAAGTAATCAGCTCTTTTACCAGCCCTTAAAAGGGCTTTTTGCGGGGCATTGCCCCAAAGTAATCAGCTCTTTTACCTGTAATAAAAAATACAAACCCCCCCAACATTACAACCCACCACCCACACGCGCCTACTCTAAAACCCACCCGATCCCCCCTTAAATAAACCTAACACTAACCCCCTGAATATCACCCGACCTTGAGCCGTGTTCACCCAGCCAGGCCAAATTCTTCATCCAATCCGGGCGATGTGGTCCTCCATCCGGCAGAAGTCTTCATCCAAGTGGGCCAGAAGAGGTCCTCCATCCGGCAGAAGTCTTCATCCATCCGCGGCTCCATCTTCAAGACCTCTGACGCGGAACATCCTCCTTGGCTGACGGACTAACGACGAATGAAGGTTCCTTTAAATGACGTCATCCAAGATGGCGTCCCTCGAATTCCAATTGGCTGATAGGATTCTATCAGCCAATCGGAATTAAGGTAGGAAAAATCTGATTGGTTGATGCAATCAGCCAATAGAATGCAAGGTCAATTCTATTGGCTGATCCAATCAGCCAATCGAATTGAACTTCAATCCGATTGGCTGATTGCATCAACCAATCAGATTTTTCCTACCTTAATTCCGATTGGCTGATAGAATCAGCCAATCAGAATTCAAGGGACGCCATCTTGGATGACGTCATTTAAAGGAACCTTCATTCGTCGTTAGTCCATCGGCCGAGGAGGATGTTCCGCGTCAGAGGTCTTGAAGATGGAGCCGCGGATGGATGAAGACGTCTGCCGGATGGAGGACCTCTTCTGCCCCGCTTGGATGAAGACTTCTGCCGGATGGAGGACCTCTTCTGGCCCACTTGGATGAAGACTTCTGCCGGATGGAGGACCACATCGCCCGGATTGGATGAAGAATTCGGCCCGGCTGGGTGAACACGGCTCAAGGTAGGGTGATCTTCAGGGGGTTAGTGTTAGGTTTATTTAAGGGGGGATCCGGTGAGTTTTAGAGTAGGGATGTGTGGGTGGTGGATTGAAATGTTGGGGGGTCTTGTATTTTTTATTACAGGTAAAAGAGCTGATTACTTTGGGGCAATGCCCCGCAAAAAGCCCTTTTAAGGGCTGGTAAAAGAGCTGATTACTTTTGTAATTTAGTATAGGGTAGGGAATTTTATTATTTTGGGGGGCTTTTTTATTTTATTAGGGGGCTTAGATTAGGTGTAATTAGATTCAAATTCTTGTAATATTTTTTTATTTTTTGAAATTTAGTGTTTTTTTTGTACTATAGTTTAGTTTATTTAATTGCATTTTAGTTTAGATAATTGAAGTTAATTTATGTAATTAATTTAATGATAGTGTAGTGTTAGGTGTATTTGTAACTTAGGTTAGGATTTATTTTACAGGTAATTTTGTAATTATTTTAACTAGGTAGCTATTAAATAGTTATTAACTATTTAATAGCTATTGTACCTAGTTAAAATAAATACAAAGTTTCCTGTAAAATAAATATAAATCCTAAAATAGCTACAATGTAACTATTAGTTATATTGTAGCTATATTAGGGTTTATTTTATAGGTAAGTATTTAGTTTTAAATAGGATTAATTTATTAAATTATAGTAATTTTATTTCGTTTTATTTAAATTATATTTAAGTTAGGGGGGTGTTAGGGTTAGGGTTAGACTTAGGTTTAGGGGTTAATAACTTTATTATAGTAGCAGCGACGTTGGGGGCGGGAGATTAGGGGTTAATAATTGTAGGTAGGTGGCAGCGATGTTGGGGGGGGCAGATTAGGGGTTAATA